>NW_020955724.1:0-2571 GCF_003031625.1 Empidonax traillii
CCCACCCTTTAATCCTGAGGTTCATCTGCCGGGGCCAAGCACGCTTGGACGGTGGCAGCGAGGTCCTCAGGACGTAGATGGATTGCCTTACAGGGCTAACGAGCTCCATCTGCCCGGGGAGTGTCCTAACCGGGAATCGAACCCAGATCTCAGCGTTGACAACGCTGTGGTTTAGCCACTGCACCACCAGGGGCACTCAGGCATTTATAAGTAGACTGTAATTTATTGTAGTTTCCAAGATCTTGCAGCTGCCTGCTTAAGTCCAATGAGAAACCAATTTCTGCCCCTGCCCAGTGGCAAATCTAATAGCCTGGGACCGGTAAAGGATAAGGGGGCAGAGAGGCAGAGGGAACTGAAGGAATTTGCCAAAGGTCGATTTTAAGATGAGCGGCAGGAACAGGCTAAGCACCCAGGTTCTTGACCTGCAACCTAGTGCTGTTATGCCTTTACTCATGGTGCTTTCTGCAGAAAGCCAGAATATGGTGCTGAGATTTGGGAGACATTGCATTAAACTGTCTGGCTCCAGGAATGGCTTTTGAAAGCGCAGATGATCCTTGAGAAGAAATGTCAATGTTAGAAATGACACCGACTACTAACTCTGATCCAGTGAAACAGTATCTAAGAAGATTTCAACCCCAGTGCTCAGTGATGACTAGATAATTCATCACTGCTGTATTTTGTATAGTCTTTCACACAGACTGAGTCCCTGTGTGTGTGCTTCAGAAAGTTAAATAACAGTTACACGGATAATAACAGCAGAGTGAGAAAGAAATGAGGAGATAAAGACACAGACAAGAAGACACATCTGAGGAGAACTGGGAAGTGACAGAGAGTTAATGAGCCAAAGAGAGATTGGAGCAGGCTGTTTTGTCAGAAAAGATTTTCATCTCAACATAAATAGAAATCAAGCACATGGTTGAGTTACCGTTTAAGGTAAACTTAAAGTAAAATCCCTCCTCACTGAGGTTTTTAAACTTTTTTTTTTCCTTAGTATCTCCACATTCTCCTAGAGAGGAAAATTTCCAACTGACGTGCGATGTGCTTGCCATTACAGGTTCTGAGTCTGCTTCTCCACGTGGCACCTTGGAGTTTCTAGCTGGCACCATTACCTCCAACGAGTGGAGTTCTCCCACCTCCCCTGAGGGGAGCAACGACTCGGGGGGCAGCGAGGCCTTGGACAAACCCATAGACAATGACGCTGAGGGGGTGTGGAGTCCGGACATCGAGCAGAGCTTCCAGGAAGCGCTAGCCATCTACCCACCATGTGGTCGGCGGAAGATTATCTTGTCAGACGAAGGCAAGATGTATGGTAAGGAGAAACAAAGGGCACATCACGACACTCCGGACAGCCTGCCCCGTGCAAGCCACTTGTCTTTGTACCAAGAGATGTATGTTCTGAATGAATTCTCTTCTCTCGGGCATTCCCAAGCTGATGCAGTTGGTTGCTTCAAGTTGTAGTTTGGAAAATCGGTGAAGATTTTAACATTCATGTATCAGAAAGAGTTACAGATGTCATTTTCAAGGGACTATCTATAAGGTAGATCCCGGAGTTGGGCATACTACTGAACTAATCTTTAGATACATGTAATATAGTGGCTTCATGGTATGCTAAGTCTATTTTTTATGGTATCTCTCTCTGCTGTCTCCACCATTCTTGTTGGAGGTAGGAACAGGTAAAGGTCTTTATCTCTGGTGCTATAGGGCAGAAGTTCAGCTCCTGAACCCCTGAATAGCTCTGCTGATGTGTGAACACCTACATTTTGTTAAGTAGCTGCACTTTTCAGACCTTAAGAAGGACAGAAAGCAGACCTTTCTGTCTACTCCCTTTTGTTGTAGTTTGCCTTCTCATAGTCCTGACACAAATATATTTCACTTGGCTTCTTCTCGTCTAGCTAGCTAGATACCCAGCCCTGAATGCAGAGGAGCACCAGCGTGAAGCTGTAGCAGAATTCAACTTTATAGGTGGTACACATGCTTTTGAATTTGATTTTTGACCTTTTCCACAGTTGGAATTTCTCTCTTGATTTTGTCCACAATAAGTTGTTGTGGCCTGGGTTCTCTAGCTTAGCATTGGAACAAGCCGCCTGGTACTTCTGTGACTAAAAAGCAAAGCAAAGGCAGAGTGCTCAACATTGGTTACAAGTCCCGAGGTGGACTGTTTCTCAAAGCGCAGCAGGAAGGATCTTAGGGAAGGCAGCCCTCTAAACTACCCAGTCAGCTCTTGTCGGTTTTTTTTCCCCCCCTACGCTGGAATCTGCTCTCTCTGCAGGCCCCATTATGGGATGCTCCATGCATACCCCGAAGCTTCATATGGAGCACTTCACAAGTCACTTTGCAGGTTTCTGTCCACCCATCAGGCCATTGTTCCCTGAGCAAGGAAATAGATTGCTCTGACTGTGGGGGCTTGGGTGGGGCCTTGTTTACACGGCCTTATCTACAGTGGATGGTTTTACTGGGTACACACATCATTGTGTCTGCAAAGAGCAATATATGTTGGGTAACGCTGATCACCCTGAGGCTAAGCAAGTGTTAGCATTCTCAGCCAAACATCAGTTCAGGCTCTCTGCTGGC
>NW_020955724.1:2999-8551 GCF_003031625.1 Empidonax traillii
GACTGTGGGGGCTTGGGTGGGGCCTTGTTTACACGGCCTTATCTACAGTGGATGGTTTTACTGGGTACACACATCATTGTGTCTGCAAAGAGCAATATATGTTGGGTAACGCTGATCACCCTGAGGCTAAGCAAGTGTTAGCATTCTCAGCCAAACATCAGTTCAGGCTCTCTGCTGGCACAAACATTTTTTGTGGTTGTGCTGTGGAAAAAAAGTGAACCTCAATTTGGATGCTGCTCTGCTGCTTGGGTTTACAAGGATGATGAGAGTGGGAATGAGCAGCCATGGTTGAGGTAAGGGCAAGACTGCTCCTTTCAGGATCAGTACTTTCTTAAAATATTACTCAAGCTAAAATAAAGCTTGAGAATCCACTCCATGGTTTTTAAGCATAAATTAGTAACATAGTCCTTGTTGCTTTATGTCTGCATTACTTTTCATGACAGATGACTTTTATAATTACTGGTGAGAAATAACAGTTGTGTTTTAAGACTGTATTAATTTACCAAACATTCTGCATGGTCCCTGGAATATTTCAGCTTTGCAGTGAATGTGTCAGAGCAGAGAGCGAAATGAACCATAAAAGAAATAAATGAGAGCAGAAGCAAGGTGCAATGGACTACAGAAACGGTGAAACTTAGCTGGGGCCTGACCTAGCGTGGACTGGTGTTTAGTGGAACACATCTAGTTGGCTGGACTGGTGGTGAGCTGCAGAAGGTAAATAACTCACTTGCAGGGTGAAAAGTTAAGAGTAGGCTCCAGGAGAACAGTTTCTCTGCAAGCCCTCCCCCAGTACTCCAAATGGGACAGTGTCCCTGCTTGCCTTCAGTGCACCTGTTCCAAGTATGGATGGTTGGTGCAGTGTGCTTCTGACAGAACCCGAGGCAATGATTTATGCCCTCCTTTTCTTACTAGTCTGCCGGATCCTGTTCAAGGAAGCAGGGCCCAGCCTGGGATCTATAGAAAGATATGACCAGGCAGGGAGAATAAATATAGTCCCTGATTTCATCTTCACTGCTTACAAGCCAGCTGGTGGAACAGAACAAGCTCGATGTGGAGCTGGCCCTGCCTCTGAAGGGATGGTTGTTTAGCTGCCCCATGACTGACTTGCACAGAGCTTGCAGAACCAAGGGGTGAGGTGTTACAGAGAACTGTATATGCCCCTTTTCCTTGGCAAAACTGGGACCATTTCACTTTTTCCCACTAAGGAGTGGCTCACATGGTACTAGTATTTTGGCAAGATGTTCCAGGTCCCAGTATCTCTTCTATGTGCAATTCATATACTTCTCACCTGTTGCGAGGCAACCTATTTTCCGTTTAAAGTTAGTAGCTTTTACCAGAAAACATTTTGAACTATCTAAAATGCACTGAGCCGATATGAAGAACTTTCATTGTTTTGCTTAAATACCTTTAAAAATGCACAGGAAGGTGTGTTTCAGCCTATGCACAGGCTCCATGCTACTGTTTCATGACTCTTCAAAGTTGGCTGCTTAACAGCTCTTCAGGCAACACTGCTGATTGCAGAGTGGAAGTGGTTCCTTCTTCACCTGAAAGTCAGCCAAGCTCTTCTCTGTACATTGATGATCTGTCTCGATGCCTTTGCTGCCTTTTCTTTCATTATCTTTTTCCATCCTAGGCATGTTCTATTTCTGCATGGAGACAACATGCTGACTGAATAAGCTCATACCACAGCACAGCTCCAGGTGCAAGCCCTCACTGTCCTCTCCAGCAGTCTTTGCTTACCACCTGCTTAAGGCACAAGCAGCTGTCTTGTCTGATATGGAATACTGTCCTTTTTCCTAACCACTGTGTTGACATTAGAAGCACTGAGTCTGGGGCCTTGCTGGTCTCATGCCTTCTGGTACCACTAAGGTCTTGCAGAATAATTTTTTTTGGTACGTGTTGCCTGCTAGAATAAAATAGGGATATTACAAGTCTGTTGTTCACATTTTCCAAGTATGTTTTTTCCGTGGGACAAATAGTAACTGTAGTATTTCTATGAAATCCCAAACACCAAATTCTGTCATAGATTATCTCCTGGCATCTTCAGTACTGATCTAGAGAAAGCAGAGGGAAAAAGCTTAGTACCTTTGTGAAATTTGCATGGAGGTGCTAAATAGACCAGGTTTTGCAACACTACTGAGGACAGAGAAATTAAAAATAGTAACTTGCACAGTGATACTTATATTGACAAAACACAATATTGGGGCCTTGATTTACAAGAGAGATAGCAAAAGCCTAGAAGAAAGGAGCTATTGCCCCAACTATCCAGTGTTGCCTTCTGCTGCACCAGCACCTGTCTTGGAGCACCTTTTTGCAAGAGGACTAGACTGGGTGGCTGTTACATTGCTGTTGAGAAGGAGTAAGTAGTTTAGCAGCTGCTTTACGAACAGCTCAGCCATTTCTGTGCTGAGCAGGGAGGGGTAGACAGCTGGGAGCAGTCATCCATCTCCCGGGCTGGTGCCATCTGTTTGTGAATTGCTGATAGGAAATACTTAGAGATGTCCAAAGCTCAGAGGCTGAGTGATAGAAGGATAGTCGACCAGGTTAGTAGTTAAAACTTGGAGCAGGCAGTGGACCATGAAGACTTGAGCTTGCAACATGAATTAAGATGGGATAACAGGTCAGTTTGATGCCAAAAGCTGCCATGTCACAGGAGGTCCCTCTCACCTCTCTTCTGAAATGACTAGCTAAATTTCTGGTATAATGCCTTTATCTCAAAGGGATAGGTTATAATTTCATGTTTTCCCCGACATCAAAGAGTCACTAAAAGTAGAACTGAAAAGCAAACACATAAACCTGAAGAAGCATAAAACGTACACTACCTGTTTCAGTTCCTAAACACTTCTCTTTGATGTGAGGGAGGAGCATGGTGGCTATTCAAAATAGGAAAATCTTCAAGGTGACAGTCTTCAAATGCTTTCTTCTATGTTGCATTTTAGCATCTCACCTGATGATGTTTCAGTCAAAGCAGTTGAAACATTCTGCGAATTTGCTCAGTTGACACTGAACTGTATGGTCCAGGTAGTTGCAATATTGGTATTGCAGCTGTGATATCCCCCAGAGAGATATTTCTGAAGTTCCTGTCCCTTTCATTATTGTGACCTGGTGAACTGTAGAACAGCCCCTTGTCCTACAGTTTTGGTAAAAAAAAAAAAAATTCCTGTTTTAAACACTACAAGATAGACAAAACTTGGATTCATGGATAATTGGTCAGGAAGCAGACTTTGCCCTCCCCTTTAGTGGTAGGTGATGTTTTCAGGGTTGCTTAATAACAAAGTTTTGTTTCACTGCATCGTCTTTCAGTTTTGCTTTTATGTGGTTCTAGTTCCTTGTTGTTGACTAGATGAAGCCAGATTTCTGGGGACATTTGCAGCAGGTTAAATTTGTGCTGGAGTTTGTAATGTTTTTCTTTCTGTCTCCTAGTAAGCAGAGTTTAGGGTTCTTTGTGTTAAACTGTATGTCAGTTTAACTGATGTTTTCTCCATGCAAACACAAAAAGAAATATCTCTTTCTACGAATTGCAAGCATTTCCTGAATATTGAGAAGTTTGCCACTTGTAATGCCAAACAACCGTGAATCTGCTTGCTTTTACAGTTATTAGAGTTAATAGTTCTGGCTGTGACATCTTTCCTTAACATACTTCTGAACATAGAGTAGCAATTTTATTGTGTACTACATGTTATCAAAATTATTGTGACTATTTCGAGGGGTTTCATTCTGTTGTTTCAGTAAAGGGCACACATTTTTTTCCTGTCCCTTTTGATTTTTAGCAGGTCTGTAGTCCCATATTTATCTGTCAGGCTTAAAACCAAATGTGCTGTTTAGTACTACATTTTTCTCATGGTATATGTCTGCAACCACAGAGTTTTCATCACAGTGAAGTAACTTCATTAGCAACATCACATCACCCTTTTGGTTCTTCCTCTGAGTTTTTAACTTTTAAATTTCAAATGCTAAATAATTCTCCAAGATAGAGTTGATTGGTAGTGGTATATTGTCAGAAAGGCACTTGATCTGAATTTTTTGCTTTATAGATAACACGTCCAGATTAATTGATTTCCAATTTGGTAAACCAGCTTTATGTTTTGTAGATGTATCCACTCATCTGCCTTGTAACTGAGAGACTGTTTCTATTTCATTTTTCAGCCTTTTCCTTTGTTGCAAGTCATTGTTTTGCTTCTCCTATTCTTATGGATAACTATGCGTTTCCAGTGGTTTTCTGAAAAGTTTCTTTAAAAAGCCTTATGTTCTTTTACATTTTAAACTCCACTGCATTCTTTCACAACTGGGTTCAAATATTACCATTTGCTAATCTGCTCTTATGCCAAATATTTATTAATATTTAAAAATATGGATTGAATGAAAAATCTGGGAACAAAATCAGATATGGAAAATGAAAATTAATAATGTCCAGTGACTTGGGTTTCTTCTTTCTTTAAAATAGGTGCAGGTAAAGCTCTCGTCTGGACAGGTTTTTGCAAACACATTACCAGAAAGATCTCAAAAACATGGACTGAGTTCTGAGAAGAGCAGCAAGCATACCAGACTTAACATTGAGCTCTGGGAGTTGAAGGGACTGATTTAGGAGGAAAGATTAAAGTAGCTAAATATACATAGCTTGGCTAAGCGATGACTGAAAGGTGGAGGGTGGGGGGACACATAATAACAGTCTAAAAATATTTGAAGGGTGTTAACATTTAGGAGGGAGAGGGATTTTATGTGGAACATGTGAGCATGACTAGGATTAATGGGGGAGAAAGAAAGAATATAGGATGGATATCAGCAAAGACTTCACAACAGCATGGTGCTCAGTGCTGAGGGATCTCTAAGGAGATAGAATGGAAATGCTGTTGTTGGGGACTTTGAAAATTATATCAGACAAAACTGTTAGGATTGTATTTGTACAGCCATGTGTGCAAATGTGCACGTGTGTATCTGTGTTTTATGTGAATGGGAGGTGGATTCCAGATTGGAAGTGTTATGGGTTTACACAGGAAACGAGACAACAGTGGGTATTAGGTGGCTTTACACTGTAAATATCAGCAGGTTTTTTCTAAATTGTTAGTACTGTGATTCAGACTATCTGTGTTTCTGTGACATGAATATGTTTGTGAGACTCAATGTGTTTATTGACACAGAAGCCTTTTCTTAAGTCTGAAATAGAAGCAACAGACTTCTGGATAAACACTAGGAGTGCTTTCTCAGAATTTGTCTTCTGCTGATTAGCCAAGCATTGGACAGAGAAGGGTGATAGCATTTCTTAAGAAAGGGTTTGCTTATACATAGAGGGAGCTGGTAAGTGTCAATATGCAGATTGTGTGGAGACTTGGCTTAGGAAAAAAGGAGCTTTCTTATTTACACAGTGCATGTAAGCAAAACCTACTATATGAGCTCTCTTTTAAAGTCTCTTTCAAAGGCATTCCTTAAGCAAAACCAATATAAGACAACACAAGCATTCCGGGTTCTAGTGCCTTATAGGGTGCCCCAAAGTGGAGGAAAGCTGCTTGTTCAGAAAAAGACAATAATATTATAGCTAGAAGAAGCAGCAGTAT
>NW_020955724.1:8792-10776 GCF_003031625.1 Empidonax traillii
CAAAACCTACTATATGAGCTCTCTTTTAAAGTCTCTTTCAAAGGCATTCCTTAAGCAAAACCAATATAAGACAACACAAGCATTCCGGGTTCTAGTGCCTTATAGGGTGCCCCAAAGTGGAGGAAAGCTGCTTGTTCAGAAAAAGACAATAATATTATAGCTAGAAGAAGCAGCAGTATTCTCATTCATGTAGGATCCAGATAATGAGCACAGGAGAACTAGGACTGTCTATTGGTTTAAACAGTTGCTCATTAACTAGTCCATAACAAACCCTGTATTGTCTGTGTGTGGTGAAGAACTGGGCAGCAAAACTGGGAAGGCTGTGTGCAGTTTGTGCCCAGACAGATGGTCTTGTAAATCTGTTGGTCACTGGCAGAGCTGACTTAAACCTCTGGGGCCTGGGTACACCTGCTGCCGAAGGGTGCATAGCCAGCAGCTGTTCCTCATTGCTGTCACCTTGAACTTGTGACCCGTCCGGGTCCTCCTTTACATTCTCAGCCTCACTCCACGCATACACACAGGCAGAGCCTCTCTCTGTGTCTGCCTTCTTGAAGAGGAAATGACACTGTTTCCATGTAAAATGGCTTTAGAATCACTCTTCTTTAGTCTTGAATATGATTTGTGCAATAATTGCATATGCCTTTTCAGGAGCTTAGATTGGAGTCCGTGGGCTGGAGTGCGGAGAGTGTAACCAATGCTTGATGAGGTAACCCAACAGCAATGCTCCAAGCTGTTGACTGCAAGTGCTGTAGGCACAGGCCTGTTTCTAAGTGTGACAAGCATTACAGGGAAACACACGTGCATGTGTGGCATTTAGCACAATGCTGCCTTCAGCCTTGACTGGGAATTATGAGCATTCCTGCATGTAAAGGCTGCATCATCATCTTTAGTTGTAATGGCCAGTCTCTTCGCGAATGAAGAACCGGGGAAGGTCTTTCCACCTTCCAGCCTGCGCATTGGATTTTTTAGGTGAGACACAGTGTGCGCGGAACTGAGCCCACCCTTTAATCCTGAGGTTCATCTGCCGGGGCCAAGCGAGCTTGGACAGTGGCAGCGAGGTCCTCAGGACGTAGATGGATTGCCTTACAGGGCTAACGAGCTCCATCTGCCCAGGGAGGGGCCCCGACCGGGAATCGAACCCGGGTCTCTGCAGTGACAGTGCAGTGTCATTTCCCCTAGACCACCGGGGGCTTGTAGAATTGTAGAAAATGGTGCTGGGAGGGACCTTCAAAGATGATCTCATCTGCTTCTGGGCCCAGAGGCAAAGCCAGCTCACTTAAGCTGTTCATGTCTAGTCTGATCCTTTATGGCTAAGGTTGGGGGAAAGTGGTTTGGCAATTTTAGATACAGCAGATTTTATTTAGAAGGTAGTTAAAGCACCTAGATATTTGCAAATTTCTTTCTGGATCCATGTGAGTTTTTAGGTATCTCTGCAGCTTAAACAGTTTTGTCATCCTCTTGTTCCTGCTCTCCTGTCACTGCCTGAATAATAGTTGCCCAGCTATCTATCAGACTTACACTGTAAACTCAGTCAGGGAACAGGTGTTTAAAGAATGTGGAAAAGAATTGCCCCAGTGTTAGGAGCGGGAAGAAAGTGGGACAGGAAGAAGGAATATCCGAAGCCACTGTAAGGAAATTATATGAGTTTGACAGAATTCAGCTATTATCCAGACCAGTTCCTGGGTAGCCATTTGATTATGAAGACTGTGTTTCTGCTAGACTTTGCTGTCCACATCCTCTTTTCACCTGTTACAGAGCATGACATCTTTAAGAACTATTCTTGCTAATGTTTGGATGGTGTAAAACTGTTCTGTGTTGAGACCAAGAGTATATTTCTTTCAGAAATGGTGAGATGACCTAACAGTTCACTGCAGAAAAAAAGAGAGACTTGACACTCCTGTTTCCTTATTCCCCTGTTCTGCTTCCAGTTTTGTGCTCCTGCTCTTTAGGTTAGCTTCAATTTCTAGCAGACTCCTTGTGGATG
>NW_020955724.1:10830-90595 GCF_003031625.1 Empidonax traillii
CTGTTCTGTGTTGAGACCAAGAGTATATTTCTTTCAGAAATGGTGAGATGACCTAACAGTTCACTGCAGAAAAAAAGAGAGACTTGACACTCCTGTTTCCTTATTCCCCTGTTCTGCTTCCAGTTTTGTGCTCCTGCTCTTTAGGTTAGCTTCAATTTCTAGCAGACTCCTTGTGGATGCATTTTAGCTTCCTAAACTGATAGAAAACTATGTTGGCAAAATGAGCTGGGCAGATTTCTGCCAGATTAGGGAGCTGAACTGACCCATGGAACAGTCTGGTGAGAGGTAGGTAGGTAGGTGTGTTGGGGAAAAGGCAATCACTTCTTTCAGGAGTGTCCAGCCATTTGTTTCAGCTGAAGCTATAACTTCATGGTTTAAAGTAATCACAGAGAATGACTGCACTCTAAATTATGATGGCAGAACCTGAAGCTGTGTGGGAGCAGCCATTCCACTTAAAAAAATCAACATTCATTTATTCATACAATGCAAGAACCCAAAAGTCTCTGGATTCTTTTGCTCTTCTTGAAGCTGCTGTGTAACTTTCAGTCATTTGACTGGGACTAGGCTGTGGTGTAGTTTTATGTGTTAAATGAAGTAGTCATGACTCCTCACAGGAATAAGCCAGACCAGACCAGATGCCTTGAAAACTGCACGGTCTGGGCTAGTCATGCAGCACATCTGCATAGACTTCACAGGCCACTTTAAGCTCCAATTTTTGTCATGGCCAAAGCTTTGAGTACTTGGTCGACCTGTCGTCTGGGCACATGCATAAAATTAGCACTCGGGGCAGAAATCTGCAAGAAACTCTATACTATTGGTACTGGCAGAGTCGGCTGACCACGAAACCAGGAGGAAGAGAGGTGCTGAAGTTTTTGCTGCCCTTGGAGACATCACCAAAGCAGTGTTGAGAGTTGCTTTCAGATGCCCTACAGCTGTTGGAAGTTACTGAAGCAGACATCTATTGATCTGAGGAAGAATTTATCAGATGTCCATGTCTGTAATGTAGAACTTGGACTAATGGGAACTGGAGAATGTTGTTACAGTTGACCATTGGTTTCAGTGCTGCCTTCAACAGTCATTTTCTCTGATTCTGGGCATTAGTGAGTAAAGTATCTTTGTGCCTCTATAAGGTGGCCATTGTCAGGTGTCCCAAGAGACTGAAAGCTGTTAGTCTGACATGCCTTTCCATGTAGTATTGTTATTGGTTCTTTCAGGTGTTATCTGATACACTATTGCTATAGCATATGAAGGACTCATATTAGTATATGCAGCTGCTTTAGTGTGATTGTGGGATTTCCCAGCCAAATTGAATCTAAGCATTTTTAATAAGATTCCCATCAGTTTTAACTCTGGAAAGCACCAGAACAAGTTCCGGCTCTGTAGCTTTTGTGGCCCTTCCTGTGTATATGGAGGAGTACTTACTGGATGGATTAACTTACATTTCTATGGCCTGAGGTGATAATGTGGGAAAACAGAGCTGCTGAGGACATTCAATTTATGCACTTGAAAGTAGTGTTAAAAGATTGAGGTGTGGTGAAGAGCTGCATAGCCTGGAGCTTCCTATTAGGCTGATGGGGAGGGATTGCTGCCTGCATACATTGTTGTACCTTAGTTAAAGCTCATCTTTACAAGGAATAACTCCCTATGCCTTTGGGGCAGTAATTAGAAGGCACTTTAACGCTGTTTACCCTTTAGACAAATAATTCAAGCATGGGAAGTGCCTTGCCCACTTTTTTACCAGCCTGTATGAGTTTGAGGGTTAGGTGGAGTAAAGTTCCTGGTGTTTCTCTGGTGGTAAAACTGGTTTAAGAAGTTCTGCACTGGTTGTCTCTCTGTTCTCTCTGTTGTGCACATGCTGTGGTAAATGTGACCACAAAATGAACTAGTTCACCAATCCAATTAAAAATAGGCTGATGGGGAAAAAACAAAACAAAACCACCAAAATCCAAATGGGGGTGGGTAGGCTTATTTTTTGATATTGGTAATTAGAGTGGTGCGTGTCAGTCTTTCCCCTCTGCCTCCCTCTCTCCTTCTTCCATTTAGTTGGTACAGCTGCCCACAGGAGTTGACAGAGAAGGAATGACCAGCTAAGAAGAGGGAAACCTCTTCAGATTGTATTGCTCATGAAAAATTTGTTGCTGTAAGTACACCTGCAGTGGCTGACTTTTCATTTATCTCCACTCCTGGTTGGGAACCAATAAGATGCTTCCCCAAACCTGAGGGGTCTGTAATTGTTGTCTCTTAGCCATACACCCTTGTGTGAAGCGTCTTAAAATGACCATCAAGAAACAGCGGTTTCTAAATGGTGGTAGCATTTCTTGTGTGTCTGACTGTGAATTTAGGTTATACATTGAGAAAGGAGAGAAGTAAACACTAATCTTTTCAGCAAAAGGCCTTTTAGACAAGAGAAGGTTGAAGTCTTCAGACGAGTTGGTAAATCAGATAACTGAGTTTTATGATCTCAGACAGACTAATCACCTGACTGCCATTTCTCCATGTGAGGGACTTCATTGGCACATTCTGCCCAGCAAATGAAGCTTCATCTTTTTCATTTTAGAAGAGAAAGGAGCTCAGAACTTGCACAGTTAAACGATAAAAACAGGTGTGTTGGGGAAGAGCTGACAATATGATGGTACTAATCACTTCAATACTGTGTTTTCAGGGATCTGACTGTTGATATTTTTCAGAAGAACTGGCTCATCTTTCTTTGATTGTTCATTTCAAAATCCTCCTATTGTAGGGACTGCATAAACTCAGAGAATCTTCTTGTGAAAGGTTAATCTTGAGCACATTCAAGCACAGAATAAGTGATCAGAGTGAGGAAATTTGCTTTTGCCAGCTGAATATAGAAATAATTCACTGCTATGTGTAACTTTGCTGTGTGAACTCGAATCTGACTATTGAGCACTGAAGTTCAGTAGATCCAGAGATGCCTTCATAGGATAGGCTAGTGCAGTAAAATGGTTTTCTATGGTCTCTTTCATGGAAAATGATCACACTATTATGGTCATGGTGTCTGAGTACAGGAACCTAGCAAAACGTTCTCATCAAGGCTTTAGTAAGAAAAGTTGGTTTGTGATGACGGGAAAAGTCTAATGAAGATAGGATTAAAATTTGATTATGTCAGTAAGACTTGTCTGTGCATCTTGAAGAAAAGATGGGATTAGCCATCAGAAAGACAAAAATGTGTTTTCTGACACATCTAGCCCTATTTCTGGAACAGTTGATCCCAGAAAGGCATTTAGCATAGCTGAGAGGAGGAAGAAGTGGAATGAGAGATACAAAGTAAGGCTGTGCATGGAGTTATGGATGGGGCAGACCAGATAACCCCATATGCACACGCAACCAGTCACACATTGCTTTTGTCATAAGTGTCCTTCTGGTAAGAGTTGGTTGGCAGTTAGTTTTGCTTTGTGTGCATAGAGAAACGTTGATATTTGGTGGACAGATGAGGTGTCCTTACCTTCCCTCTTTTGTCTAGATTTATTTGCCTGATGCACTGTTCATTATGGTTATGTTGATTGTAACCAACAGTTAACTACCCGTGAGGTATCAAGTGACATGAAGAAATAGAAATGATAGCTGAGATGGCTTTCTTGACCTCACTTTGATCCTTTCTTTGGATGCAGCTGATAGTTGCTTCTGTAGTTCTCTTAAAGAACTGCTTACAGATAGATGCATATGTGTGCTTTGGGTATAGAAAAGATACAGTATCTACTAAGACACAGATACTTTCATACAGTTCCTGCCGAATGGATTTTGCAGAAACCACTGCAAAAATCCTGGTGGATTTTGCAGAAATCACTTTGCTCTCACCCATCACAGAAGGAAGGTTTTTGGTTCTTCTACTTTCTTTGGCAACAGGTGTGAGGAAGTACAAGTCTTAAAAAGATCCTGTTTACAAGAGGCAGAAAAATTAATATAACTTTACGAACAGAAAGCCATCATGAAGCTTTGAGGTAGGTCTGGGAAATGCTTTCTGTGGTGGTGGGAATTCCCTTGGTTATCCCCCTTCCTTACAGAAAGACATTTGTCTGCTGTTACACTGAAAGGTGCACAGGAGAATCAAAAAGCCTCCTCATTCACTTCTCATATCAGCTCCTTCCTAGGTAACTACTGAATGCAAAGTTTTGCAATTTAGTGTAAGACATAGTGAGAGCCAAATTGATGCCCTTGGAAATTTATCTGTTAGGAGTGAGAGGTAAAGAGCATAAGAGAGTATCTCTTTACTACTTTTTTTCATGCCATGCTTCCAAGGGGAAGGCTGCAGGGAGGATAAAGGTGCTGTGCTGCAGTTGGTATGTTGGCTGGAGCTCCCTGAAACCCAATGCGAGGTTTCAACAGAGGAGTCTCAACTGTTGGCAGGTTCTGGTGACCGTGGCAGACCTCAGCGGGAGTTATTCTAAGAACACAACATATGATCAGATTACTGAGGGGCACTTTACATGGCTCTAAAAAATGAACCATCTGACGGTTTATGACAGCTCTTGCCTGTTCCAGCCAAGTGAGGAGTGCGAGTCGGGACTGACCCTGCAGCCAGGGTTGTGAAACAAAGAAAGTGCTTTCCAGAGGCTGTGAGCCTACAGACTTCCAGCCACATAATACCTGCTTGCATCTGACTTCTGATAAGAGAAACAAAAGACATTTAGGATTTGCTTCTCTTGCAGTTTTGATTCACGGTAATTTAATGCGTTCTTGCTGCATTTTATTGGGCTTGGCAATTTGCATAGTTCTATATTTAGTAATCCCTGTGATGAATGTCTTTGTAGAGTGATCTGTTTGTTTATTGGTTTGGGGGGGTAGGGGAGGGTTAGTGTGTGCTACCAGTACCTTTATTAGCTTAATATAACCTGCCACTTTTCTGTTTTTCTCTGACTGAGGACACACTTGTAGAAGAGGAAGACTGAATGAGAATCGGTAGCAAGTGGGAAGTGAATTCTAAAACTGGAAAATGTCAGGATCTACAATTAAATGCTCTCTGTGGAGAGTTTTCTTCTAGAGAATTTCCGTACTGGCATCTAATATCAGCAATTTGTACAAGAGTTTCCCCTCCCACTAGTCTTATTCATTGAAGTATGTGGCCTGAGAGAACTTTGCAATTTTTGCTGATGTTGTCAAAGACAAACATTTAAATGCACACTTACGGAAACACCTCCCACTTTCCTAGGCTTGAATACAGTTTATTGTTTCTCCTCCCTGCTTCCTACCCTATTTCCCTTGTTTTGTCCTCTCTACTGCTTAGTCCCTCTTTGATTCTTTGAGGTGCTGGGTGACGCAGAAGGTTGGCATCACTGTGTAAAGGTCTCTTTCTGCTAGTTTCCTGCTTTTTTGTTTTGTTTTGTTTAGCTCTTTTTCCCTTTTGGTACTCCTTATTTCTTGCTTCTCCTCTTCTCTGCGTGGGTTTTCAATGGGCTGCAGTCCTTTCAGATTTGTCTTTGCTCTGGCATGGTGCTGCAGTTGCCTGTACTTCTGTCATGGAGCACCTCTTTCCAAGAGTATTTTTCCAGCCACATCCCCAGCAATGTCCTTTATCGTGTTTCCTTTTCTCCAAATTTGTCTTTTTACATATCTTTTATTTTTCCTTCTGTGCATCCTCATGTCTGCTTTTGTGATTCCTTTTGTGTCTCCTCGTGTGTCTCATGTCCCTACTGGCTCTTGCCCTTTCCAAAATATATTTGAGCAAAGGTAGCTTGTGCTTCTCTGACTGGTTGAGGTTCTAATGGATTGATTGTCATTTTCATCCAGTTTGGGGATGGCTGGAATTGACTGTGATTGGCACAGAGCTGTTCATGGCATCCTGTCACGCAGATTACTCCTTCTGCCCTCTGTTGCTGAAGCAGAATAGTGCTCTGACAGACTGCTCAGTCTGTATGATTTTTTTACTTTCATGGAAACACAACAAAACTAAATTTACTCCTTAATGCTTATTATATCTCGTTGAGAATCCACTGATATTAGTTTTTCAAGGCTGACCCATAACTGAGCTAATGTCTGGAGAGTTCCCATATATTCAAATTTTGAGCATAGCCCGATATGCACCCTTTAAAAGTTTGCCTGCAATTCTCCAATATCCACTTCTTCTCAAGGCTAGTTTTTTATCTCTCTTACACTAACTCATTCCCCTTGCCCCTCAAAGTGTCCTCTTGGTGTGCAAAAATTCTCATTCTCATTTCTTAGTAGGTAATAGGGTTTGAACACCTTGTTTTGTTCTGCCCATTTCCCACTTCTGATGTGTGTCAAACCGTCCTTCGGAAATTTCATATATGTCGGCGTCTGCATGAGAAGAATCACTTCAGTTGTTTCATACCTTTCAACTTGGATCCATGTCTAACAGATGGAGGCTTTGAAAAGCCATAAATATTATTGTTGGCACTCGAGTAAGGTGGTGTGGGTATGTGTTGCTAGTAATTGGTCTCGGCTTTGTAAAAACGGTTACATGGGTTGGAAGAGCAGCCAGGTGGAAGGTAGCATAACAACATCTGCTCCCATCAAACTCTCCTGGGCATGTCACCATGCTAATGCTGAAACTGTGGGAACTGGAGAGGTCAGTGGTTACATGCTGGGCATTGTGTTTCTGGCACAGAAACAGTTCCTAATTTGTGTATACAGGAGCTGGGGCTGAGTTCTCCACTACAGACCTGTTTCTTCTCCCACGAGAATAAGGAGAGCTGCTGTAATGACACCATTAGGAAAACATTAGGATCTGTAAATGTAAAGTGCTTTCCTGTCCCTATGTGTGCTTTGGTTATGTTTCATGAACATGGCTTAAGTGCAGTCATGGACATTTGCATTCTACTGTTTCAGAAACAGATGGAATTAGGAGCTTTGCCAGCCCTTCCCCCCCTTCCCCAAAAGGTTGAGTGGTCAATTTTGGCACAGAGTCTTTCCTTGCATAACTTTTTTCCAGGTTTGAGTGAAATAAGAGTTTAAAATAAAAACAAGAGACAATTTTTCCGTGGAATATTAAACCACTGGAATAAATATTGTGTTTGCTTTCACTGCTTGCTTTTTGATGTCTCTCATGTCCTAATGTATAAGTTCTCCATTCAACCCATAAACTTTCCATAGACAACACTGGAGTTTTATAATTTTGTTATAAACCTCACAATAGCTGTGGCTTTGCTTCCCAGTTCATTCCCACTTCATTCTGCAAACACTTGCAGCTTATAAAAATATCTCACAGCCTTGCAGTTTTCCCCTCCCAACTTTTTATTGAGGTACTGTATTGCTACTAGTGTCGTCACAGCAAATGTATTATTTTGCAGAGCCTGTTCTTCCTGTCATGTTTTCTTCCTTGAAGCAGCCTAGAGTTCAGATGTGTAGCTGCTGCCTTTATGTTTCTCCTCTGTATTCCTCCATCTCCAGGAAGAGAATAAAATGTGTGACTGCTTAGATTTGATACACGGAAGCCAGTGTATGGAACCTGGATAGTCTGCCTGCAAGAGCCGGAAAGCATTTGTAGTTCACTGTATCAGGTCACACTGATAAACTCTGTGTAACTGTTTCCATGTACTCCCCCCATTGCTGTTTATTTTTGTGTACTTAGATTCACAAAATGACAGACTCATCTTGGTTGGAAGGGATCTCTTCAGGTGGCCTAGTCTGGCCATGCTGCTCAAGCAGTGACAGGTACAGCTGGCTGGATACTGTCCACTAGGCTGTCTGTGACTATCCTTCTAGGATGGAGACTGCAACCTCTTTGGGCAGCCTGTGCCAGTGTTTCATCACTGTAGTAAAGAAGACTGGGGTTTTCCTCTTTTTTTTTTTTTTTTTTTCCCTTTCTTGGTTTTAGACATAATTGTGTGTGTTTTTGTTTGTGCCATTTCTTTCTTGTCCTATCACTGAGCACTACTGAAAGGAGGGTAGTTCCCTTTTTTCTTTTATTCCCTCCCATCCCAGGTACTTGCATGCATTGATTAAAAGCTCCCCCTCAGTCTACTCCTGGCTGAACAGACCCAGTTCTCTCAGCCTCTCCTTATATGAAAGATGTTCCAGTCTCTTTAAATTTTTTCCTGGACTCACTCCAGTATGCCCACATCTTTTTCATGCTGAGGAAACCAGAACTGGACACGGTATTCTAGATGTTGCCTCAACAGTGCTGAGTAGAGGTGAAGAATCAAATCCCTTGACCTGTCAGTAACAATCTTCCGATTAAAACTGGGATTTGCCATAAGAGTGTATTGCTGGCTCATTGTCAGCTCATTGTCAGCCAGGACCCCATCTGTTCAACCAGTTGTCATTCCACCTCCTTGTCCAATTATCTAGCCCATACTTTGTCAGTTTGCCTATAAGGATGTTACGGGAGACTGCTCATAAAACTCAAACTTCTGCCATGTGAACTAATAAGTTCCTTTCTAAGAAAGAAAATAGTGTGACAGGGAATCATCCCACTGCTGATCTCTATAGATACACAATGGAATTATCTATCTTCTTCACTGGGGTCATAGCTTTCTAAACTTGTATTTGCATTTTTTTCTCCGTTTCAGGCCGAAATGAGTTGATTGCCCGCTATATTAAGCTGAGAACAGGGAAAACACGCACAAGGAAACAGGTAAGTGCACAGTTTTCCATGTAAGCATTAGTTTCTTTGGCCATTAGAGATTATGAGGGCTAATGAGAGCAAACCCCTTACTGTTCACTTGTTACTAGTTTCTGGCTTTGCTGGAAAGAGGTTTTTGTCCTGAACTGGTTAACAAGAGTGATGGGAGGAGTCAGCTCAGGCATTTTACAATTGGATCACAATGCTCATGCCTCCCAACCACAATTTAGTGATCCACAATTTTTTTTTTCTACTGTTAAACAGTGTGTAATTTTATTTCCTTGGTCTACTAGTGAATGTTTCAGTGAACATCAGTGGTTCTCTACATGAAGACTCTTTGTTCAGCCCAGGCAGACCCTCAGCAATGCTTATTTTGAAAATACCTGTTGCACAAGATGAAAAAGAGGAATGAATCTTTGTGATTTGGGAGTGACAGTCCAGGCTATGCTGGACAAAGTACTGAGCGACACAGACCTGCTTTGAGTAGGGTCTGGTTGCTGACATTCAGAAGTTCCTTTCAACCTAAATTATTCTATGATGTGTGTGTTTCAGCCCATATTAGATAAGGGAGAAGTTATGAGAGTCATTATATAGCAGCAGAGGTTTCTCTTCTCCCAAGAAGAGGCCAAGATGGGGAAACAGAGAGATCAGAACTCCCAGTCCCTGGTCTTAAGGATGGGTTCTTTTCTTTTTTAGAGGAGGTCTCTGGCTTGATAAAGCCATTTGGACTGAAAAAGGCCTTAAATGGCCCATCTTTACTGTCCCTCCACCCCATTTCATGGCACTTCTGAACATAGTTTCAGTTATGTTCAGAAAAGCAGTTCATTGCTACCCCCAAACACCTCTCCTTCCAACCCTGAATAACTCCCTATTGCACAAGGTGCCTTAAGTATATTCACTTCTACGAGAAGCTACTGAGTATTCCTCTGGGATGAAAATGGATTTTGTCTTTCGATGCAGGTATCTAGTCACATCCAGGTCCTGGCAAGGCGGAAAGCTAGAGAGATCCAAGCCAAGCTCAAGGTAAGATGAGTATCCTTTAACATATCACATAAGCCCTCCAAGTCAGCCATTCCCTTAAAAATGCATTAGATTAGTCACTGAACTGTAGTAAGCTGGAGAGGAAAAGGTACTTCCCAGGAAGTGTTATGCAAACATTCATTATTGTTGAAGCTCTGTGACGTCTGGAGCGATTCTATTTAAAGAGTAAAGAAACAATAACTTTTTAAATTTCGTGTGTCTTGTTTCTACTTCCAATTTATACTGTTGTCATCCAAGTCTGGAAGACCCTTAGACTTAAGAGTATGCAAAGAGTCCTTAACTGAGAAGGAGGGGTTTATGGTTACAAATGCTGACCAGTAACCAGTCCTTGGTGTTGTGGTGGCCTTGGGAAAAGTAGCCTTATAGTTCCTACAGCATCAGTTCTGACTCTACTAGAGGTAATGGTGTGGAGCTGTCCATTGAGAGGAAGCAATAAGCCAGCTGGCATCTTCTCAGGTAAAGTGATGCCAGCTGAATAGACTTTACCCCTTGATTAATTCAGAGCTGATTTGAAGAGGCCTGGGCTAATGAGAAAGAAAATGGTTGACTACTTGCTCCAGAAAATCTGTGTTTTCATTTCTATAGGAAAAGCTCTGAGATCACGCTAATGAACTGATACCTCTTGACATTTATTTCCACTCACATTTGATGCAGGGAGATGGTTTATGTGCTGTGACTGAATTGCCAGAAATATTGAGAAGGTCAAGTGTGTGTGTGACAATTGCATAAGAGGGTGTCCCATGTTAGAGTGTGAACTGTCCAAAAAGGTCTTGCTGAGCAGGATATGATGTCTGGGCCTTGTTATGTTTCACTAAGCCAGAGAAGGAAGGTGAATGCTGACGTTTTTGTTTGGTATGGCAATTAGTAATCTGGAAGGGTGTTGCCTTCCCTGATTTTCAGTGCTTCAGGTGGCAATGATCTTGACAGCCCATTCCAACCCCGACTGTTGAGTAGATGGCTGTTAGTATGTGCTTCCTCTTGGCTGTCTGGGCAATTCCTCGCTGGGCACCAGCGGAAACGGACTGTCCTGTGCGTGAACCGTTGGCACTCAGTCTTGACTGGTGCTGAAGTGCATGCAACTCTTTTGCAAGAAGTGATTACCTCTTAGCCATGACTGCACCCCCCCATCTCATCCCCCGCCACATTTTAGAAAACTGTGCTATGTCTGTTATTACCTGCTGTGTTTCCAGCTGCTCTGATAAAGAGAAAGAGCCACAAATTACAACTACCTAATTCAGTGCACCTAGGTAGGGCTGCCTAAGCTTGAGACCTGTGGTGCTGTTAAGTGGTCAATTCAGGTGGAGGTCTGCTTGAGAGGCAAGTTAGAGAGAGTAGGAAACAACAACTGCCCAGGGTGTTAAAAGCTTTACTGCTGCTTATATCTGTAACCTTGTTTCTGTTCCTTGCATGTCACAGCTCTGGGATTTGGCATGATTGAAAAGCCAGTCAGCCGAGCCTGTTTCCACTTAGCACACAGGAACTGGCTGGTTTTGTTCTCGGGGAGCGAAGGTGTCTCAGGGAGCTCCATGGAGCCATTGGCTGTTGTCCTTTTACACCACCCAGGCCATGCTGTGAGCTCTGCCCAGCTGCCCGCAGTGAACCCTTCCCCAGTACCAGCCTGTTCCTTTCCGCCTGCAGAGGCAAGTCGGTAGCACCGATTTGACTCATTTACTTCTTTGTTTTTACTGGTCATTTCCATAGAGCAAGGAAATGAAATCATGAAAGATGCTGCCCTTCTTCCAGGTTCCTGCTGATAGCTGAGTGTTCTTCTGTCACTGTTCACTTTCCATACAAGTATAAGTTTTCATATTTGTATCCTAGAGATCAGAGCTGCTATGTGATGACTTTTCAGAGCGATTACTATAATACTTCCGTCTCCACATGAATTGGGGTGGCTTTTTAAAATGTGCACTGTCTGTAACAGATAGAGATTGGAAATACGGTAAAGCTTGACGAAAAATCTGTTCTCTGAAGTCAGTAGTTCTTCCATGTCCTGGGTGGCTAACACATATTACCTGTTCT
Organism: Empidonax traillii; assembly: GCF_003031625.1. NCBI lineage: Eukaryota > Metazoa > Chordata > Aves > Passeriformes > Tyrannidae > Empidonax > Empidonax traillii. The sequence continues at coordinate 22,433 of NW_020955724.1, forward strand.
AAGGAAAAAGTGGGAAATTGTGGTGGTATGGTGATATTATTATTATTATCATCATTAAGAAGAAAACACAAACATGGCAATTGTTTGGTAAAAGTTTTTCTTGATTTGTTTGGGTTTTTGTTTGGTTTTGTTGTTTGGTTTTTTTTCCTGGAAAGGTGAAAAGAATATAGAACTGTTAGCTGAAACAGAAAGAAGATGTCTTTTACAAAAACATTCTCTTTCCAGCAGTTTGTCAGGCATTTAAACAAAATAGAAAAACACGACAGGGATTAATAGGTAAAATATGTTCCCTACTTAGTTTTTTTTTTCCCTTTTAACTTTAATATCTCCACAAGTAAATGCGTCTTCCCCATAACCTCATGTATAAACTCAGGTAGACACTTTTTCTGGTGAGTAAGTAAGAGAAGAAAAAAAATGGCAACTGGGACATGGTCCTGATGTATGTTATGAAAAAAAAACCCGAGAGAATTAATTTCTCTTAAAAAAATGTAGGTAATCCTTGAATTATTCCCTAAAGCATCATTTAAACTGGATTCTGAAACTTTCCTATGACTTTGGATAACATTAGGAACTTAGCAATTAAAATGTTTCCCTTTCATTCACTTGAATAGTACTAACGGGAGTAACAGGTGCTCTAAAAAAAAAAAAAAGATACATGTTTTGCCCATTCCCACTGATCATTCCACTTGAACATTAGCATTTATCCTTGAGGAGTTTTTATGCCTCCTCCACATGATTTTTTTGTGTTTGATGCATTGGAATCCCTGGACTTTAAACTTTAAAAAAATTTTAGATAGATTGGAGGGGTTAGAGAGAATGGAGATCCAAGGGTGAGAACTTACTGCAGTTCGATGAATGCAAGTGGGAAGTGAGAATTCCAGGAAAAGACAGCAAGAGTGTACCTCTTTCAGCAGTTTCTACAAGCTATGAATTCTTCTGTGCCATTGTAATTACAATATCACAGGTAAGTGTAGAGTGTTTGACGGATGAAGATTAACTGTAGTGGATGTAGAAGGAAAAGCAGAATTTGGGGATGTGCTTCTACTTGTCTATTTATTCCTTGGAAGAAGAAATGCAGAATGTCATTTGTTTTATAAATACATCGCTCACTAGTGGTTGCACTGTCACTGCATACAAAAATGTGTGTAAATTCACAGTCCTGTTAAAATAAAAAAAGGAATGTCCTTGCCTTGCATATGTGCCCTGGAGATTATTAAAGTTTTAAGTTTCTCTGGAGATGGGAATAAAATTATCAACTCTACCTGATACTAATGCAGTCACACATTAAGGTAGTCTTTTTTGCAGTGTTAATGACAATCTCTTTTTGTGAGCATGTTTTTAGAGGGACTTTTTTTCTAATTGATAATAAAGAGTCTTTACCATTGAATATTTTGACCAATTATTAAAACACAAAAGTCAACTAGGGTTGTACTTTCCACAACAAAACTTTTCAGCTTTGTGGCTGAAAGCTACAGAATGGATAAATGCTCAGCAGTCTTTAAACTAGCATTTCAGAAAGGATGATAATTCACATATGAAGCTATAGTACTGAATTAAAGACTTACATGGTTTGAAGTGTTCTTGGGACAGTTTTCAGGGAATTTGCTGGCCAGGTTTTCAGAGATGCTTGTTTCCTACAAAGAAGCTGATGAGAATCCTGGTTATACAGCATTAGAGCAGGCAGCTTGTTAATCATTATAGTAACTGTTTTTTTGGTTCCTCCTCTTGCCCGTAGGATCAGGCAGCTAAAGATAAAGCCATGCAGAGTATGGCTACAATGTCATCTGCCCAGATTATCTCTGCAACTGCCTTCCATAGTAAAATGGCCTTGCCTGGTCTCCCACGACCAGCCTACCCTGCTGTTTCTGGGGTGAGTGAATCAATGTCTTGGTGGAGTTTGGCTGAAGACATTTGAATATTTGAAAGGGTGGTGGGACCTGCTCAGGAAAATTCTGAGAACATCAGACAGAATGGGCCAAAAGGCATTGTCTGTGTAAAATAAATCTGTTATATGACTTCAACAGTTTAGGTCTGATTCTTTGCTCACGCTGATGTAAAACTATAAGGTTTCGCTATATATGGTTTTTAATGATGCAAGTGAAAGAACAATCAGTTCCTTTGGATTTTGATCTGCCCGAAGTATTTTTAGGTGTCTGTATCACTTTTCTTAGTACAAATTCTTGTTGAATTAAAACAGTTTAGGCTATCCTGACCCTTTCTCAAGATTATAATTTGCAAACTCATCCTGAGTGCTTAGATCACAAACAGATGGCCATTACATAAAAACCCTAATGGAGAAGGCCTGTCAATGTGCCCTAAACTATAAGTAGGGCCTAGTGTGCTTTTGCTGAGCATCAGTTTCTGCTGAAATACTTTCCAGCTCAAATGGTCCTTTCAAGAGAGTGAGTATCATTTAAGCTTTAAAGATGGAGGCACAAGGTCCATATATAGTATTTAACATTGAAGCCCCCTATCAGTTTCTGGCATGTCAGCAGTAGCAGTGTGCAGAAAGAAAACAAAAGTGAGTTAGTACCGCCATAAGAATGAAACCAGGAATGTAGAAAGAAGAGATGTAGCTCAGTCACGTATTTTAAAGGCTGGGAGCTTGCAGTTTATTTCCTCAGAAAGGAGCAAGCAAGCCTTGCTTTTCATGACTTTCCTAAGAGTAGTGACTTTTGTCTATATGTTGTTCTCTTGCAGTTCTGGCAAGGAGCGTTGACAGGCCAAGCTGGATCTTCCCAAGAGTAAGTATTCCTTCATGTCAGCATCCAAAGCAGATGCTTCTGCTGCTTTCTCTGCTGCCTGAGGAACACCATTAGCTATTACAAGATCTGTAAAACACTGAAATAATATCGTAAGGCAGATGCCTTGACTGTGGATCTGAGACTTAAGGCTCAGGGTTGAAGACAAACTGAGAGTCATGAGAAAATCTTAAATAGATAAAACCCTATGTCTTCTTATCATACCTTCAACGTGGATTACAAGCCTTAATATGCCCCATGACTCAGGCAGCCTAAAATGGATTATTTTAGAGAGCTGTGGAATCTAGGAGCCTGCTAGAGGTGAGGGTATTGCAATTCCATGCTCCCAAATTCAACCAGTAGCAATGCTGAATGTATTCCCAGTAGTGTGTGTACTCACACAACTGTGCACACACCTTGCACACACACACACCTATGCACACATCTGGCTGCACAGAACAGCACAGACAACACTCAGCACTCCCACAAATACAAACTGCACCTACAGTCTCATCCTGTACCCTCTGGCTGATGAGAACGAAGGCGTGTTACTTGAAAATAAATGTGTACTGTGGATCCATGCAATACCTGCCCCTGGTTCCCTTGTCTCCCTGTGTGCTGGCACCCAGGCAGGTGAGCCCCTGAGGCCACAGCCCCACTCCAGTTGCTGGTGCAGGCTTCTCACTCACACAAACAAAGTTATGTGCATAAACACACACAAACACGCTGTGAATCTCTCCAGTAACTGGGCTTAGATATACGGTCCACCTATTTGCTGAATCTTCACTTTCCCCAGTTTGCCTCCCACAAACATGCACACACAGACTCCTCTTTCAGCCGACCTCCAGATTTCACACTGTGGTTTGGCCTGAACCTCTTGGTGCCTCTGAAAGCGCTCTTACCTCTGGAGGCACATGGAGCTGACTCCCAAACCATCTACTTGATTCATAACTCCTAATGATCACGCCTTCACTTGCTGCTGCCATTCCAGAAACAGTCACTTATAACTGAAAGCTCCCCGTGAAGAAAAACAGTTAGGAATAGACTTGAGTGACACGATAGGAAAGACTGCACTGACAAGGTGTGGGGCATGCACAGACAACTCGCACCTTTTATTGGCATATTCTCCCTAAACATCCCCATAACAAATCTTGTGCAATCCCAAAATGCTTTTCCTTTGCATTCCTAATGTGTCCCATACTATCGCTCAGTTTATAAGGTGACTGGTTTGTGAGACTCCCCAGCTGGCTCACTGGGTGGGTTTCACAGCTGGAGATCAGCCTCGGATGGGCTGATGATTCACGAGTAATGGCCCTGACTGCAGAGGTGTCAAGAGTGTTACTCAGGTTGCTCTGCTTGCCGTTTTTTCTCTGTGCTCCTTCGTTTGTGTGGAGGCACACCTTTTATCACATAACCTACTGGCGGAACAATGTAAGTGAAATTTAAGGACAAGCAGCTGAAAGGGTGTATGTTCTTTGCCTATCGAGGTACTATTGCTAATGTTTGTGGAGCAGATCAGGAAACAGATACTATAAAAATACCTTGTGGGGAAAATGTCTAGTAAAGGAATGGAAGCCATTCAAGGAGAAATGATAAGTAGGTTTCATACCTTAAACTAGAAAGTGAACATGGAAGCATCAGATTCTTTTAGAGGCTGATGTATCTACCACCCTGCTGTCAGATGATGTCTCCAGATCTTCATTTTTTCTTGCAGTAGTGTGAAAAAATGAAGCTGAGCTGTCTTGAAAGCTACCTTCAGTTGTGGGTGTTGATGTTGAATATCTCTAAATTTAGGTTTAAAAGTATAAGAGGCATCCAGCCCAGAACTATATCCACCTGCATAAATTTAAAAGTATTTGTAGTTAAAAGGAAAGGATAAGTAAGTATTAAGAGGCTGATAAAAGGATCTCAAGAAAACAAATCTGGTGGGAGACACTATTGAACACCTGCAGGGAAATCTTAATTAGTCTAGTCCTGGCCCCTTACTGTTTTGTGAGTCTTTCCCCAGGACCCTCTTTTGCCTAAACAGAAAGATAATTTCCAAAAGACAACTATGCGACTTTCCCCTTCAGAAGAAATGTTTAATCTAATCTGTGCAAACAGCTGGTCACCTGGAATATTTTTGTTTGGTTTGTTTGTTTGTTTCCTTTTTTAATATTCACCTTTCTTTGTGTACTTCTGTAGTGTGAAACCTTTTTCTCAACAACCCTATGCTGTACAGCCTCCACTTCCATTACCAGGTAGGTAAGGAAATGTAGTACCTTTGAAATCATATTTTGATTCCAAAACCAGCCAACATTTTAAAAAGCCTGAAAATTAGTTTAAAAAAATTACCAATTAAAACATTTCAATGAGCTGAAGCTTTTTAATATTGTTTTATTTTACAAAACTTTTTTTCCTGCTTTGTGTTGGTTGTGTTGTTTTTTTTTTCTTCCTGGCTCAGCAGAAAATAAAAGTTTCCTGCTCTTCCACCATGCTTCATGTTCTAGAACATTTTTCTCCATCACAACATGATTGCCTTCCTAATTTCTTATTAAGTGGAATAACAAATGCCTTTTCCTTCTCAGCTTCCCCATTTTGAGAGGTTAATGGTGACACTTCATTTTGATACTAAGCCGTTTATTTCACTGCTCCTCTAGGGCTCAATCTAGGTCCTTTTATAATTACTGAACATCTTTTCTCTGGTGTCAAAACCCAAGTAGATTGTTTTTTACATCATTACCTACCCTGATAGTGCTGTCTTAGCAAAGGCCAACTGACTGGCCATTTAGAGCACAGGTAGGCTGAAGACCTTGAGAATGATATTTTTGCATGATGAATGAAGTCATAAGAAAATGTAATGAGTCAGCTTTGATATCAGGTGCTCTGCTGGAAAGCATTACTGGCTTTTCTCTTTCTAAATTTTGTTATATAAATTCTGTGTGCTTAGGGTTTGAGTCTCCTACCGGCCTCTCGCCTTCCCCATCAGCACCAGCTTGGCAAGGACGAAGGGTTGCTAGCTCCAAACTTTGGATGTTAGAGTTCTCTGCATTCTTGGAACAACAACAAGACCAAGACACAGTAAGAAACTCACCTGACTTCCACCCCTCATTGATTTTTGGTGTTCAGATAACTCCTGTTCATCTCATCATGGATATGTTACACTTCTCTATGTCTATGGAAATACTTGCTTCATTGCTCTTCAAAGAATAGAAAGCCATCTTTGGGAAACACCACAAATCCTTCTTTTAGAGGATAGATAGTCCTAGAGCCAGCTCTGTGCAATGTGCTTCTGGCTTCCCTCTCCAGGGTCAGAGATGTTCACACACCAGAGCTCAAGGCACTGAGGTTATAAGCCCGTGCTGGGTTATTCTAGCTGTCCTGTTCAGCCTTGTAAAAAATTTTCCACTACAGAACCCAAAATGATGGTAAGATCACATAAAGCCACGTATTTCTCTGCTGTGCTGGGAACTTCAATCTAGGGGCAACTGGGATGAATTTGCATCAGTGGGTTTCCACGGTGCCATGTATAAAATGGAAGTAATAAGATTTTCCTGTCTCACTGAACCTTGTGGTACTGCATCTTAAGATGCACTTTAGTGATGGGCTGAGATAAGAAAGTTCAGAAAAAGCAATATTATTTGGCTGGTACCTTGCTGTGGAATTTCAAGCTCTTCATAGGACAGGAGCATTGATGTTTGACTGAGTGACCTGTCACAGGAAACACTCTGTATCTCAGGTTATTTCAGACTATATAGCAGTGGCATGAGGCAATGGTTTTGGAGTGAGTATAGAAGGAAAAAAACAGCAATAATGTTTCAGAGAAGGAAGAAGCATCATTGTACTGATAGGAAGGAAAAACCAGCATGAGCTGGTACTAGCAGAGGTAATTTCTTCTGCACTTTTAGAAAATGCTATCAAATCTTCACTGACTTCCAGTAGTCTTCCATGAAAAACAATCCATGTTCAGTATGTACTGAATGGTACTGAACAACTCCTTAAATGCATGTTTTTCCTCTTTTTGCAGTATAACAAACACCTGTTTGTGCACATTGGGCAGTCAAGCCCCAGCTACAATGACCCCTACCTCGAGGCAGTGGATATCCGGCAGATCTATGACAAGTTCCCTGAGAAAAAAGGGGGCCTGAAGGAGCTCTTTGAAAGGGGGCCAGCTAATGCCTTCTTCCTTGTCAAATTCTGGGTAAGAGAAGGACCCTTTGTAGGGTACCCATTTGCTATGAATTTCCCACTTTAAAGGCAGTGACCTCATTAGCTGTTAAAGATTGCTGCCAGTCTTTTTTTCCTATGCAGACGACTTAATACAGCCATGACTGTCACTGGAGATCTTTCCTTGGCTGCACAAGGCACACTTTCTGGCCTGCAGCAAGATGTATCTTTCACATTATCATCTTTAGAGTTGTTCTTGACTGCTCTCTGGAAATTTTATTTGCTAATGGTGACTTGGACCCATTAGAATTTTTATTTATGTATAAATAAGGAATTCGGGGGAAATTATTCTTTGCATACTCACATGTGTTCACTTCTCTCAGTGTTGTGTAACTTCTGAGTCAGAAGCAATATTTTTCCATCTCTTCTCCCGTCTAATTAGCTGCATTTTTGTGTTGTGAAGTACTAATGATTTACAGATGCATGTTTACTGCTGGCACTAGGACAGACAAAGGATAACAGACATATAATGAAATTGGATTATGCTGATAATATATTACTGAAATGACTTCTGGTAAGCTGGAAGAAATCAGCCTGGCAGAAGCTTACTCACTCAATTTGGATATTTGTGATTTAGCAGAAATTTGCAAAGCTGTGTGATTGTGTTTCAGGGTACTAACAAAATAGCTTTGGTGACTGATATTATCATAAGTATTACAAAATTAAAAATAATAGCATCTTGGGGCAGTTGCCTGTTAGATGGCTGAGGGAATGTGTAATGGTATTTGGAGGCTTTCACCTTGAGTTTACCACTTATAATTCAGGATATAAGTTTACCACTTATAATCCCCCATAAGATGATGAGAAATAAGCTTTCATGTCGCATCCTCTATGTACAAACTGGTGCTAGAAAGCCTCCTAATTGGTGTTTTCAGGAGGAAGAATTAACTTAAGTGCCTTGAGATGCAACTTCCCAGCTGTCCTAAGCCTAGCCTTTCCAGAAATGAGTTGGAGAATGTTGGCTGGGAGTCTGCTACTCAAGTGTCTGTGCCTGGAGTGTTGGTTCCTGATGATTCTTGGAGACACATAATTTTACTATCTGCAGACTGTGTGCTAGTGAGCTGGGCCTCTCATGGGATTAGCCTCTGTCAAAGTACAACAAGCCCTGCTTGGGAGGGTCAAAACAAAAGGTGAAAAATCAGCTGTGCTCCGGCTGGGAGAGACAGCAGCACCTTACTGAGAAGCATATCCTCTGACAGGGTACCCCTAGAAAGGTAGTGATTGCCTTTTGTGCTTCGGAAGTTTCAGGAACCAAAAGGAAGAGCGCAGAGGGAGATGTTACCTAGTGAGAGAATAAAACACTTTGAAATTCCTTGACTCGAAGAGAAAGAAATCATAATGAAATTGTGGTCTGGTGCAACTGTGATTTGATTTATCAAAACTGACAGTGTAGTTTTCTGCTTTTGTGATTCGGTTTGGGGATTGTGATAATTTGTTTTTCAATATCAGAAGGATAAATGTGGCCTATGCTTCATGTCAGACCAACCTATATGAGGCTTTTGAAAGATTTACATGGTGAGATGTCATTAAGTTGGACTCTTTCTGGACCCATGTGAGGTGTCTGGTGTTCAGAGGGTATCAACTCACTGGAATTTGACTTGCATAAAGAGGTGTGACATAGGATTTGAAAGATATTTACTCCAATGTATATATGATATTGTCGGGCTCTGCAATTCTACACTTGTAAGGACAGTAATATTTCTGGCCTTGGTTTAATATTTTGACTTTCTGATTCCTTTTTTGGTACCCTTGCATTGTTGAATCCCATCTGGAGTTAACACTGGGTTTTGTTGATGGCAACATTATGAGTTGTCACTTAGAAATAAACAAAGTTTACAGGTCAAGTCATTGGTTGAATGGAAGTTTCTAAGCCTTTTAAGAAGTCAATAAATAAATAAACAAACACCTTTCATAGATAAGGCAATGTTATTTAAAAAAATAACAGAATAAAACTAGATTTCAGTAGAAAATTTTATATCCCTCTGCATTTTTATAATTGTAGTAGCATGTGCTAGGGTGCTTTTTATTTTTGCTTCCTGATAGCTCTGGACAACTGTACAAATATGCTATTGATATTCAAAGATGCATTGAATAAAGCAACTACTACACTGTTGAATTTATAGAATCACTTTAGGATAAAACTATTATCCAAAGGCAAATTACTGATAACCTTGGTGAGTAGAATTAAATACTGGAAGGAGTGTTTTGAGACATGAAGTTATGAATGATTTTTCAGTGGTTCTGAACTAAAGTTGTGGTTTCAGGTGACAAAGACTTTAAAACCACAAAGAACGAATAAGTTGTGTTTGTATATATGCAGTTTTAGGCTTGAAGAATGTGAGGCATGAACCTCCCATTGCTACACTAAGCATTGAATATACCAGATGATCTGTTGTGCACCAGAAACCTAACTGTAAACACCAGGATGGGGGTTTCTTGACATCACTGGTAGCACTTAGGATCTACTATGACTGAGAAAGGGATGTTCATGTTTGTTCCTGTTGTTGCATTAAGTTATTTATACAGTAGCTAAAAGTTGATTAGTTTGAAGCAAAAGCAATGTTTGCAATTCTTCCTTGATTTTGGCATTGGGAATTTGGTACAATGAACTAACTCTTGGACTTGGATTGGCAGGCTGTGTGTGACATCTGTGTGACATTTCTCTGTGCTCCAAGTGCATTCTAGCACATGACAATTAATGTGAGACATTAGCCTCCCAACACATGGGCAGTGGCAGCTCTGCTCTTTTCCAGTGTAATATTATCTCTGCCACCTGTTACTTGCCTCTCCCTGTGAACTCCTCCTATATGCATCGTTATTAATAGTTTGGGCAAGAGGCGTTTTCAGGGCTTTGCACATTAGTAGAATGGTGCACTTGCGTCTTAAAGCTTTCAGTAGTTGTGAGACCCTAGGTGGAGGACAAAAGGAAAATGGCAAACCAGGAATTCAGGACAGGCAGTACTTTGAACAGAGCAGCCAATGCAGAAGGGTGGATTGGGGGAATTTCTTGGGAGAGCTGTCCTGCCAATTTATGTAGTAATTACTTCTTGGTGATAGGCAAACTGAAACAGTCAAACCACTGAGTATTTTCTTTCAGCTAAATATATTATACTTTTGTGGAAGGTGCTGAAGAGATGGCCTGGAGACTGATGTCCTCCACTTGGTTTCTCTCCTGTTGCAAGCAAATCTCGTCAAAGAAGCAGCAGTGCAAATTCCCCTTGGCACCCTGCCTTACCCACTGCATGTCTTCAATCCTGACCTGGCAGAAACTGCTTGGAGAGCAAGGAGATGGCAATTCAGTCCCCATGTCCATTCTGTCCTTGCTACTCCTTCAGAGGCAGCAAACAAGGCAGCAGCTAGCAACACAGATTTTTATGATCTTTGCACACACTAATTTCTCCTGCCATCATCTCCAGTTGCTGCCCTATGTAAGGGGACTCTGCCGATAGCCCTTCTTCCATCAGAGTTATTCCTCACAGTGTTCAACAGTATAGAGGCTGCTGGCGGCAAAGAGCAGATTGAAAGACTGAATTGCTGAGGGAGACTATCTGCTGGGTGTCAAAATAGCACAATTCTGCTGGGCTAGATAAGTCACAGCTCTCCATACTGCTAGCAAGGCTATCTTTGGCTAGCTTGGGAACTCTTCCCACTTTTTTGGAGGCTGAACCTGGCAGTGGCTCAAGTTTTGCACTGTTCTTTAAGAATTGTTCAGCATATGCCTTTCCATTGACTACATGGACCGTGTGTGCAAGATATCAGCCATCTATTGTTTCTCATGGCATTTAATGCCACCTGGACTCTTGTCTAATCCTTGCTTTTCGAAGCCTCGGATAAACTGAAGGCTGATTTTCAAAGGCCACATTTCCCTTTGTGAGGAGTTTCAAAGAACTTTTGGGAATGAGGCCTTTCTCCGTTATTAGTTGTGAAACTCACTCCCACCAAAGAACAGACAAAAATCTTGGTTTAATATGTGGTTAGGACAGTGCGCAGTGCCAGTTTTTCTGTAGTTCTTTCTTGGGGCTGCAGAAGTTTTGTGATATACTCAAGCTCATCAGAGCTCTTTTCAATTGCTAAGACTCAAACCACCAAAGATATAAAAAAATAGAAAGCAATACTAACTTGTTGAGGGATACTATGCTTTTCCCTGAAAAAATCCCTTCTCTTCCATCTAGAAATCTTGTCTTGTAGGTATTTAAAAGTTCTGCTTACTTTTCTGTAAAGGAGAAAATCTCAGGTGTTTCCCCCAAAGCATGTAGGTCCTCTTTTGCATGTAATACATAGATCTCTGATGTTCTGTATCACAGATACCTCAGCGATTATAGTTTCAGCATATTTGGAAGTCATCAGGCAAACTATGGATAAGTGTATTATATATTATGATATATAATATATATTATAATAATATATGTATTATATTATCAATATCTGTATTGAGCTTGCACAGCAAATTGAATACATCACAGTACCTTCCTTGAGAGAGTGGGAACCATAAGTAGATAAGCTGTAACTGTAAGGCCAGCAGTGTGTGTCTGAGGTGCTGCAGCTCCATTGTCCTGTAAAACATGAGCTGGAGCCCTCAGCAAGCTGGTACTGTCATTCTCCAGAGTTGCTGATATTCCATGTATGTATGTTTATGATCTGAGATTTTCAGAGGTGACAGGAGGCGAGTACACAGCTCTTGATGACTCACCACCCTGTCTGATGGTCCTAGCCCGTAATATGGAACAAGCTTTAGAAGAAAGGGTGCTGTGTAAATGTCAGGGAGTTCCAACATGATCCCATTGCTTCACTGCAATAGGACTTCCAGGAATCTGATTATACATAATGTTGTAATAGTATTACCATAATTTTTCCTATTGCCAAATACTTTAATGTTGATTAATTAGATGTTAATTGGCTGTGAAATTCTGGTCTGGCCTTTTGATAGAAGACTTGTCAAATTGTGGAGGCACCTAGAGTGGCTTCTTAGGGCTAGTGAAACTTTTCTCATGAAGTGGAACTAGAACCTTTCTGCTTTGCCTCATATTGACTACATTTATTTTTTAATTTCCCAGTAAGTCTTAAGAAGAACGTAACCTTAACTTTACTAGTGAGACCCTGAAAATGTTTGTCTGGTTCTGCAGTGAGAACCTCTGCTGTGTTTATGTAGCAGTGGTCTGATCAAGCCTCTGCAACCTTGACCCTTTGTTCTTTTTGACTCTGTGGAACAATGTCTTTGGAGAAGAAGAATCAGGTCCACGCATTGTGTTTATTACTCCCAAGGGAAATAGCTGAAAAATATTGCGAAGGACTCTTAGTCTAGTTCCTCTTTGGAGAAGGGAAGGAATTCATCTTTATTCAGACAGTCGGAGTGTGGGTGAAATATACAATACAGTTAGTTGAACTGACATGGAAATGAGTATTACAGTATTAAAGTACAGTATTACAGCAACTCAGTAATACCTGGACCAGAAAAAAGTAGCACTGCTATTCTCTAGTACAGGTACATTTGTGGTACAAAGAAACTAGTTGCATAACTATAGTTATTTGATATCAAGGTCTTCAGCATAACCATAATAATTCACTTGGCATCCTGAGTTATGATGAAGCCTGTTATGCCTGTACCCTGAGCTACCAGGTAAAACTAGCCCAGATTTGCCCACATACGCTCTTCCAGTGTAGACAAACCATTGAAGCAGAACACTTCATTACAGTCATTGAGGTGGTCATGACAATGTACAAACTTCCAATCTTCCTCTCGCTGTTGTTTCCAAGTTTTATGCTGTTATGCTCTCTGTTAAGAGCCCTGTGAGCAGAGTGAAAGCAATGTCCATCCCTAATACTGCTACCTTTCTGCCCTCAACTTTTGTAGTGTCACAAAGGCTCATGTCTACAAAAGAGGAGAAAGCTTGACTGGCACTTTCTAGACTGACTTAAACCTTTTGTGAACAGTATTATCTCATGGCAGAGAAGAGACGGGTTTTTTGGGTGGTAGAGAAAGGGGGGCATTCATTTTTGTGCTGATCCTATTCCAATGCTAGTGTTGCTTGTCCTCAGTGCTGCTCTAGGTCTCAAATAAAAAACCCCTTCACTGACATTGGCTAAGAAAAGCATGCTAGAATGATGTGTAATGCTATCTTATTCACACTGTATCCACTGTAGCAGGAACATACTCTCTTCAGTTTCTTCTTTCCCTTGCTTCATCTGGAAGAATAAAATAGTCTGAAGCAGCCTATGGGAACTGATTCTTGCTTTTATGCTGATATAAACTAGTACCTGGGCTTGTAGAGTACAGAGAAGCTCTACCCTTTCAGTTTTGAAAGTAAGAAAGCTGAGCGGGGCATTCCCACACTCCTGCTTGTATTTCAAGAGCTTAAGGGAACCACCTCTTCTTTTCATAACTGTGGCTTGAATGACCCCTGGTGGAAGCTTCAGACAGCCAGGATTTTTAGGAGTTAGGTCCCATAGGAGGCTCCGGTTGGCCAACCTTAGGCACCCACATTTGAAAACTGTGCCTGCTAATGGATATGGGTTTGCATTTAGGTGGAACTGAGTCAGGTCCATCAGCCACCTACATTCCTTATTGCATTCTGTCCATTTGCATTCTTTATATCGCAGTACCTGAGCCTAATGTGTGTGTGCGCGCGCTTGAACTCACATATTCCTTTCCTCTGCTCTTTTCCCTAATCTACATACATATACCTAAGGGGAAAACACTTTATTACTGTTGCTTTTCCCTTATTTTTCCTTCCTTGGTGAGGCATCCCAGTCTAACCTGTCTGCTGCACTGCTCTGTCTCTGCAGTGCCCTCCTTTCTGCTCTCCACATGCTTCATGAGCGCTTCCAAGCTGTGTCATATGTTTTTAATGTTAAGAGGATATTTCAGTGTGTATGCAGATCCCCACCACCATTTTCTGATGCACCCTGATCTGCTTAAGGAGCTTGGGACACTTCAATATTTAACTATCTTGGCTGTGTAAAGTAATGGTGAAAAAATGCCACAACTATCTATTGATAACCACCTATTTCCCCCCCTTTTTTTTTTGGCAGGCTGATTTGAATACCAATATTGAAGATGAATCTAGGTCTTTCTATGGTGTTTCCAGCCAATATGAGAGCCCAGAAAACATGGTCATTACCTGTTCCACCAAAGTGTGTTCCTTTGGAAAGCAGGTGGTAGAGAAAGTAGAGGTAAGAAGCAGATACCTGGGTGCAAGGTTCTTCCTGGTTACTGTTTTTTCACTTCCAAGTATTTGCATCCTGCATGTATATCAAGCTCAAATATCCCATGCTTCTTCTCAGAGAGATGGATGCCATAGATTATTATTTCTGAAACATGCAGGTGTAAGATTGCTCCAGTCTGCAACGTGGCCTTGTCTCAGGAGTTCATTGAAGGTCTGGGAGTGTTTGTTACCTTTTCCTTAAATCTCAGTTTCTGAAGAGATGCAGATATATGAGACTCTTAGCTCCGGTGATTCTCTGGTTTTTTAGGGGAGGCAAAGGAAAAGTAGGGAACACACCCTTGTTTTGAACTCCAGAAAGGTGAAAACAAAGAGGCAACACCTCACTCTCATTAGTGTTTTTAAACAGATCATTTGTAGACTATAGCTATTAATTAATAGACTGTGGTAGTTCACAGTCTTAAGGGTTTTATGAGACTTAGAGCTTGTACACTTAGAGCTTATGCTGCAAAATGCATATATCCGGCATTGAAGAAATTCTTTGTGATACCACATTCATCTGCTAAGAAAGCTGCTTTGATATGCATCCTGCTGCTTTCTTTCCTGAGGAACCTTTAGATGTAGGAGAAGGAGCTATGTGTAGAACACCAGGTGCTCTCATGCCAGCAGTCAGTTCAAGCTGTATCCTTCCCAAGACCCATTTCCAGTAACATGACAGACATGCCTGAGGTCTGGTTAAATATTTGCAGGTGGGATAGGTAGGCCAAAGGAAGGTGTCATGGTGCACATGAACAGAGACCAAGCTCCTGGGGTGAAAGGAGTAACAGGGCCTGCTGTGAAATTATAGAATCTGGCTTCAGCTTCTATTCAAAGGAACATGAAATATACAGGAGGTAAGATGTGAATGCAAACAAAAAAAAATCCCTCTCTATAAGATTGGTCAGACCCTCTCCCAAGGGGAGGAGCAGAGATACTGTGTTTTCTCTCTCAGGTACCAAAGAGCTTTAGTCTTCTTCAGCTGTAGGGCATCCTGAGCGTATGATTACCATCATTACTAGGAGCTTCCTGGTCTTGCTAAAGGAGTAGTTCTTAATTTTTTCAGTGTATTCATACCTAATGTTTTTCTAGTAGAGATGCTCACATTAGTATAGATGACAATTGGTCTGTTCTTCTTAGTTACCTTTCACAGCTCCTTGACATTTGCTGCTTGTAAACTGGAACCCATTGTTCTAAAAAAAAAAAAAAAAAAATCACGCTGAAGAAATTGGAGCTCTCAAGGGGACTGACCTTGGTACAAAGTACTGTAGTTACTGTTAGTAAAGTTAGTTGAAAGTACCATCGTAATTTTTCTGTTCTGAATCCCTTTCTGTTACTAATGTGACGACATAACCCCATGTGCCCCTTTTGTGTTTTGTGTTGCAGACAGAGTATGCACGCTATGAAAATGGACACTATTCCTATCGCATTCACCGTTCCCCTCTCTGCGAATACATGATAAACTTCATTCATAAACTCAAGCACCTTCCTGAGAAGTATATGATGAACAGTGTGCTGGAGAACTTTACCATCTTACAGGTGGGACTTTCAACTGTTTTTGTTGCAGCTTGGCAACATGTAAGCCCAGTGCAGGAGTTCACTGTTGTGAGTCAAAGCAGTTTTCCTTTTACAGCTCAGCATCATAATTGAACTTAGTTTCTCTCATGTGTTTTGCTCTTCAAGACCATTTATGGAGCTCTAGAGATAGTAACTCAAGCAGAGAAGCAGCAAAAGAATTTGAGAGACCTGAGTAAGAGAGAGGAAAAAGAAAAATAAAGGGAGATTTCATGAGGAAGAGAAAAAAATGAAAGAGAATGATGAAAAAGACAGTAAAGGAAATGCTTATTCCAGCACTGGACAAATGTTGAGATCCTTTCTGTTTCCTAACCCTTTTTGCAAGATAAAAATACTGCAAGAGCACTGTTGAGTGCTGGGACAAGTTCTTCACTGACCAGATTGGGTCGGGGTGGGCGGTGGGGAAGTAGTTTGCTCAGTACCATCCTGGACCTAGAGGGAATCTAGGGACATGTAAAGGAGGGGGCATGTTGTGGGGAAGCTCTGTGACACCCACATGAAGCACTGCAGCCTCTAGGTAAGGCAGTACTACAAGGCTGTAGCAACTACATTTGCATTAGTGTTTTCTTAACCAGGAGCTTTTCCAAACTCAGATACAGCCTAAATTTGGTAAGAGGGCAGACAGCTTAAAACATGGATTTTTCTAGTGGACTGAATTCTATGTTTGCCTCTAAGAAGCATCTTTGTCTATAAGAGGTATCACAGATCTTTGCCCAGAGAACCTGAGGCTGGGTAAGTAGAAGAGATGCTGGTGGCTGAATGGAAGTCAAGTGGTCTTCATTCCATTCTCTGGAGATCTTTGAGAACTTTAGGTGACTCATTTCACTGCTTTGTGGCTCAGGTACATCAGCTATATAACACAAAGTTTACAATATACCTCACAGAGCTTTAGGAAGTTTATTCTTTAATGTTTATGCAAAGATTTTAAACATCTAGGAGAAAGGAGGAGTATGAATGAGAGTTCTTTTAGATGAGCAAAAGCATGAAATGGGCATACAGAAGGTCCATGTGCTGTAATCCGTACTGAGGAACACTGTGACTGCTCTCTGCAAGCTTTATTCCCCAGTCAGGCCAGCACTTCCTATAAATTCTATCAAAAAGCTGTCACACAGTTACACTTCCTCTGGGGCTTTATGTTTTGAGTAATCTCACGTCCTTCCCTTACCTTTTGTCACAGAGAAGCATGTCTCATGTGGGTGCTGGCACAGCCTTTTATATACTGCCTTGCAGTCCTGCTCCTTGAGCAGCAGGCTGAGCATTTTCCACTCCCCACAGGGAAGCTGAAAAATGCATAATGTAAGGCATGTTGCTAGTCCTCAGTCCCTGCTACTGGCTTCTGAGGCAAATCTAATTATATTTTTTCTAGACCCTTTTATGAGCTTAGATACCCCTAATCCTACAAGCATGATTTATCTTGCTTTGTACATTGCCCTGGATCTAGCACTCCAAGATTTCAATGTCCATTTTTCAGAAAAGGGTTTGGTGCTTTACTACATCTCGATGTATATAACTCATCACAGCCTGCAGAATAAAGGAGTTTGACTGCAAACCCAATAATGAATTAAGAAAAGAAAACAGAATAGAATAAAATCAGACTGCTAAAATTAATAAGCAAGTTTGACAACAGTTATTTTCTTTCTGTTTTCACACAAAAAATTGGGCTTTGGTACAAGCCTCCTGCTGGAACGTTTTTCTTCTGCGCTTCAGTTGATGCTACTGCTGATAAAAATCTGTCTTCTCCAGCAGGAGAGAACTTTAGCACAAACTCAGGTGACAAGAATGTGCAAAGTTGTGACAGAAAGAGAGGGAAGCTGAGCTAAGAGCTCTGGGTGCAATATTTCTCTTGTCCCTGCCATGTAGTGCATACTTCTGAAACTTTGACAACACTGCTCCTTCACCACATTTCATGATATTGTAGAGTAGCTAAGGTTCCTGAAGGACCATAGAAGAAGAAGTGGGAAAAAAGGAGCTTCTGTAAGAATGCACGAATATAGCAGCCATCCTTCTCCAGACATCTACAGCATATGAAGAAGGATAGCTGCTACATTCATGCATCCTTGCTGAATGTGTAATGGAGTCAAACCTATAAGCCTCCTGTAAAATGAGGTATACTCTGTAATCCTCGTGGTCTGTGTCTACAGGAGCAGATGGAGGGAAAGAACTGTTTGTGTTTGTGGTGTATCAACATACATGTGAGCAGGACTGGATGTGCCACAGGAGGGGGCCTCTCTATATCCAACAAATGGCAACAAGAGATTTTTTGTGAAATACTTTCCCTCTGCTGAAATCTGCAACACCAGGGGTGGGGAATAGAGGACCTAGTGGACCTATTTCCACTTATATGGTCACTGCTGGGTCACAGTGGACTTTTCTCCGCAGTGGACTCTGCTCACCTCCCTGTCTCTTCACTGCCTTATATTCAGATACTGTGAACGTGCTTTGCTTTGGTGTGTGGGCACACAGACTGGCAATTGTGGTGGCCAAGCTGCATATCAATCCTGTGCTTCTCTGTTCTTTGTCTATTACTGATTTTTTGCTTTAGGTTAAATGGAATATGTAAGCAGAGAAACAGCAGTTGCCATCTGAGCTTCTTCTCCTTTTCTGTCTAGGTTGTGACAAACAGGGACACACAGGAGACCTTGCTGTGCATAGCATATGTTTTTGAAGTATCAACTAGTGACCATGGTGCCCAACATCACATCTACCGGCTGGTGAAGGACTAGAGACTGTCTGCCCTGAGTTGTCCATGGAATGCATGTATAAGAAAAAAGCCTGTGCTTGAACAACCCCTGCCCCCTCATACCAAACTGAAAAATAAACTGCAGATATTGTGTATTTTCAGAAAAGTACCTCTGAGCTGGTTTGTGATTGATAGAGTCAAGTTTCTGTCTGCAGGTTTGTGCAGATGGGAAAAAGACTTGGAGTCAAAGAAACAGCCAAATGACTGCTTAAGGGTCTCACCCCAAACAGCATCCTGTGAAAAGTACTTTCCATAGAGTACACACAGGGTGTGATCATACACATAAAAGGAGTGGCATGCATCTGGGTATACAGGAATGGCAATGGCAGCAGCTTCCTCAAGTTTCACCACATATGAACAGGTTGAAAATGTTGGTGCTACATCTGATCTGAGTGTGTGCACTCATATGCATTCATTTGTAGGTCAACTCGTGCACAGACATGATTATTGTATATATTATACATACATTTATGTAGATGTCAGACACATGTGGGCACATGCATGTGTATAGAGATGGCACATATATCTTACACAGCTGCCTGGCTGTCCACATTAGCAGCTGCACAGTCACAGGCTCATTCAGCCCTCCTCTATTAGAGTCTGGTTACTTTTTCCCCTCTCTTCCCATGCGTGATAGCAAGAGACCAACCTTTCTTTTGCCTTTTAAATGAAGTTATGCTTAGAAGATTGGGTATGTTAAATCATGTTGTCTTGCTCAGCAGATTTCCTCTATGTTTCAAGTCTGCTGACTTGACTAAAATAATTCTTGCTGCTTTTGCTTCTGTTTTCCCTGCACATCTAACAATGCTCAGGGAGCTAGGCTGTACTCTTTTTTTGTGCACCAGTAAAATAATTGTTTACCAGGATCAAATTGTTCTACCTGTAGCTGCAGATAGTGAAGTGCAGAAGTATTGTAAAGAGTGCCACTTGGCCAGCAAACTGTAGGAATAGGAAGAGAGAGAACAGTGAAAGAGGTTAGCTTTCCATGTTTCCAAGGCAATCAAACACAGCCTCTCTGCTTTACTTGTAAACTGAGGTTGTTTACTCAAGAGTCGCTGAGAGGCAATAATCTTGGTCCCCACAATGCTGCTGATGGTGGAGGGAAGATCCAGCCGTTCATGTTACACTGAGGGAAGGGGTGGGCTGCATGATGCTCTCTGGCAGGCACTGAACAGAAAATTTACTGGGTAACCAGGCACAGTCCCATGGATGGGACAAACAATTTGATGTGGAATGGGGACTAAATGACTCATTTCCTCATTAAGCCAGTTGATTTGTTGTAACTGTCTAAGTGCAGATTTCTATTTGCATGTAGGAGGTCCATCACAGGGATGAGTTTTCACCAGATATTACTGAGGAACATACTGTCTCTACCGTGCACACTGCACCTTGCTGCTCCTGGTCTGTGTTTAGGTCATAACCTGTGCTCGGAAGCATGGAAAGGAAAGGACATGGGTGCGAAGGATAGCAAAGACAATGCCGTGAAGTCAGAGCTGGAGAAAAATGCTTTGGTTCTTGTTATAGGAAAAAGTCTCTGCTAATTTTTTATATGTAATGAAGTATTATTCCCCCCAGTCCTGCAGACCCTGCACTTTCAGAGGCTGCTTTTAAGGACTGTCAGGGCTAGTGCTGTTAACCTTGTCTGTGCAGGAGCTAGAGGTGGATGGTAAAGGACAGAAATTTTGCTTGCACTTACTGAGCAAAATCTACAACTTCATCCTGTACGCAAAGTTCCTGCTCTGCCTGCTCTCTCCAAGATAAAGAAATGTCTTCAAGTACTGACGGCCAAACAGCGATACAGAACACAGATGCCAACGCTTTCCGTAAGATCTGCATGGCTGGTAACCAGAGTCAGTCAAGTTTGGAGAAACAGGAGCCAAGTACTTTACATACCTAGAAGAAAAAGCATCTTGAAATGCCTGCTGTTTTGTGCTACACATAAAAATCCATGCAAGCACAGCCTGCTCTTGCCCATCCAGTGCCCACCTGGTGTTACTGCTAGTCACAGCCAAGTGACCAAACCACCTAGGAGTAAATTAATTACATCTCTCAAAGCAGCCAGCCAGTGTGGCCACACAGATATGTACAGCACCAGCTGGCTACAGTCCATTACTGATGCATGCCTATTTTGGCCCTACGCAATCTCCTTCCTGACCTCTGAACCACGTGTGGAGCAGACAAATCAAATAAAACCTCTCCAACAAAAAAACAGACTGACTCTTGGGAAAAGTATTTTTGGCTGACACAGACAAGTGTGTTTTGAAATTAAACCAGGACAGAGAAAGACCCCAGGGATGGAAAATTGCCTGTGATGTGTCTCCTGCAAACATGAGCTTGGTGCCTTGCATGCATCCACTGCAGGTTTAGATCACAACAGCAGACCCCACGGAGTAGTCCCTGAAGGAGATGAGCCCTAGAAATCCACTTAGTTCATCAGCTGATCATGAATAAAACTGCATTAACAAAGTTTTAAGATGTTATCAAAACAACACAGGCCAACAGGCTGAGGAACAAATGGAATCTTTGAGCAATTGACTTAGGGACACTCATGCAGGTCTTTTTTTTTTTCACTTACTAACAATGAAAGACTAGTCCCTGGCACTATTCCTTTCTACTCTTGCACTTGGACTTTACAGCTCTTTGATGTCAATAGCCATGGCCAGCAAGAGGCATCTACCTACCTTTCAAACCCAGCTGAGAAACCAAAAGAAAATTCATGTGTCTGGGAGAGCTCACTTTTATGTAGGCTACCAGATGAAGAAGATTTAATAAAGCTGTGAGGCAAAGGGAGTACTGGAAATTTTGGCCTGGACTAAAAGGCTTCTGTCCCTTTTACAGAATGGGTGAGATCCATGTAAAAATGCTTCAAAGACTGAAAGGACTGTAGACCTCTGTCCCTAAGGCTTCCTTTCTTGGAATTTCACCAGAAGAAACCAGACAGTACATCAGAACTAAGAGCCAGCTGCAATTTTGCTAAAAATAAAGCAAAGCATACACCAAAAAGCAGCAAACCCCAAAAAGCAGCATAGGTAAAAAAATGGATAGCCTAGTTTGAAGAGGAAAGGCTAAACTGAACTCCAAAGAGCCTACAACAAATGAGGATGTCAGTGTATTTTCAAGTTTAGTTTCTGTTGGGGCAGAAATACCAGAAATATTAACCTTAGCCTGTGAGAACTTGCTGTAAAATCAAGGGGCAAAACAGCAAAAACTGATTCCCCTGGTCACTTCACAGCTACAGCGCTGAGATATTAGAAGATAAAGTGACAAAGCAGGGATGTAAATATCTTCTTTCTAAGAAAGCACCTCAAAAATTTCCATTCATCTGTGACTGCCTTTTTTCTTAATGTACATGCTTCAATTTATCAGCCTTAATTCGTGCAGCTACATCTGCTTGTGGAATCATGTCAAACTGAACTGCTAAAATGATTCCACTTAAAGATAGTTTTCTGTGATAAGACAACACACCATGGGTCTGAACAACACAGAACTAGGTAAGACAGGAGCCCTCCCTTCATCTTTACTTCAAAGCCAAAAGAAACACTTCAAGTAAGACCAGTTCATTTGAATTCCCTCATTCATCTGTGATGAGGGGGTGGGAACTTCTTGAAGCTGACATTGCCAGCAAAGAAAACATGTAGGTAGGCCTAGAGGCAAAGTTAGGGATTGAATTTAAACCTCTTTCTACTGCACAATCTAGACCCAAGGATCGTTATTTCCTTGAGTATTACACTTGTTTCAGCCTCTGGTGCAATGGTTTCTCAGTGACGTTTTCTTCCCCATTTACCTGCTCATTTTTATCTTGGCTCTTTGACATCTTGGACCAGATGAAGGAGGTGAATAACTTTAGTGGTGACAGCAAAGAATAAGAACTAATTCAGACAGGTGAGAACACCCTTAAATTTGCTCTAGAGCTGTAGAAGAGGCAGGAAGAATACATGCTGAGCCTCCAAGAAGCTGCCTTGGAGTCATGCTCTTCCATCAGTCCCGCAAGCACAGTCTACATCAAAACCAAGAAGAGAGGCAACAGACAACGTGCATGCTTGTAATGGGACGGCAAGATAAGGGCTACTTTCTACAAGGGAAGGATAGTCAGAAGCTTATGTTGATGACAGCTCTGTCAGTAACCTCAAGGACTGGGGTGCAGTCCCAGTGTATCTCTTGGACACCAGATCCATCTCTACTACACTGGTAGCCATGTTTGCCTGCACTTGGGGTGATTTAACATGTTGATTCAGCAACTTGTCAAGGCTCCAGATCTGTGATCCATACCATTTTTGGCCTCTTAAATGAGCCACAAAAGTACTGGTGCTTATTAGAAACAGAGCATCACTAAAGAAAAGCCCCCTTACCACCTTCAACTGGACAATATAGCAATAATGATGGGAAGAACCTGAATAAAGCAAAGCTAGAGAGTCTAGATAAATTATCTCATTCTGTTAAAAAGAGAAGCATAGACTTTCATTTTCAACCTCCCTAATTTCCCCACTGTACTCAGCACTGTTGCCATGCTATTGTTTCATCTAAAATTGGTGGCTGAGACCCAAAGCCATAGACTTGCTATTACTGTAGAGGGGGTATGTCCTGTGAGTCACACTGGAAAGTGTGCATCCATTTATAGATGCCTCAAATTCAGCTACTTAAAGTTGTTCTCAAAAGCTGTATATAGCCTTTAGGTTTGCTGGTCAGATGCCATGGGTTCAAGTATACTGCCGCTGAGGTAACTCTTTCTGTTCCTCACTGTATGGACAACATCAGAGTGTTCCTGTGTTACATTTGGTCACATGGAAGACAGCTAGCTGAAGCTGAAACACAAGCCTACGAAGATTACTTTCCTAAACTTACTTGTATAATTGAGAAGAGACTTGCAGACTAGTGCAGTCTTCTGGGTAGAAAATGCAGCTGCAGTATCAGCCGCTCCAGTCTCCCGTTTCACAGTGATTCTCAAGCTTTTTCCCTAAATGATCAAGTTCATACAAAGCTACCATGTATCTTTTATCTTCTTTCTATGCATTTTTACCTTCTTTCCAAGGTAGACATCAAACGATTACTTGATTTCACATATTTATTTTTTGCTTTGACTTGAACTAGAGAAATCCCATATACCTGAGTAAAAAGCTGCTTGTGCTTATGTCAACAGGTGAAGAACACAACATCGTGCTGTTTCTGTTAGAGTAAACAAATAACCAAACAACAATAATACTCCACCAAAACTGTCATGTTCTCATTGTCTGCTGACTTTCTGTGCTCCTGAGGAAGTAGCTGTTTACCTCCAAAAGGAGTTACTTAAAGATTGACAACAATTCTGAAATGAAGATTCTTCAGTTCTCAGGTAGAATGGGAATTCCTGCATTAGAGGAGCATCCAGAATATTGGCCTTTTTTTGGAGCCTAGAACCAAAGAATCAAGTAAAATTCTCTCCACAGGTCTTTTTACTCCTGCTGCATTGCAAGACATATTTCCTTCATTGCTTGCTTTAAGGCAAACTCACAGCAACATTTGTGTACTTTTGTACATAAATAAATAAAGAACAGAGAGCTGCTGCTCATACTTACGGGGAGAAAGAAACAAACATGCAGCAGATGACAGTTGTGTTGCTGGCAGCACTACCACCAGGATGCTTAGAGTCTGTTGAACCAGGCAGTTTATAAAAATCCACTTAGGACAGAATGGAGGGTATGAGAAAATGTATTTGATGTGAACATGCCCTTGAACTGAGAAGTGTGACAGCAGCAGCAGCACCAGAGAAGGAAATGAGAATACACAGGGGACCTTTGAATGTGAAATAGATCTTCCTTCTTCAAAAACATTTCTGGGAAAGCCTTGAGTTGCTGTTCATACACTGTAAAATACAGTTCCTCTCTGGAAGCCCATGTCCATAACTGCATCGGTCTACTTCTGTAGGCATCTCTGCCCCAATTCTAGGCCATTTCCCCATCACACAATATTTTGCTTAGTGGTTTGTGGCAGAACCTTCCCCCGCTATGTTAAGAGAACTTGAGAGACTCTTCTGCTGGACACAGGGTTTGAAGTTGGCTTCATTAAGTTTTTGTTGCACTTCCACTGACATCCAGGGGAAGGCAAGTGGGGACTTTCTGTATGATCTCCAAGGATCTCCCTCATGCCCCTGTCTCACATAGCATCACAGATAATAATCAGTAAGGTTGGAAAAGACCTCTCAAGGTCATCTACTCCAAGCATTAACCCAGCACTGCCAGGTCCACTCTTAAAAGATATCTCTAAGCTCCACATCCACTCATTTTTGAATACTTCAAGGAATGGTGACTCCTGCTTCCCTGGATAGCTTGTTCCAGTGCTTGAACACCCCTTCAGTGAAAAAAATATTTCCTAATATACATTCTAAACCTCTCCTGACACAGTTCGATGCTGTTTCCTTTCGTCCTATCACCTGTTACCTGTGAGAAGACACCTACCTCCACCTGCCTACAACTCTTGCTGCGACTGCAGAAAGCTCAGGTGAGTACTCTGACATGCCTACCCTCTGTGCTAGAAGATGTAGGAATATATTGGCAGTCGTGGCGGGATTGGCACCACCGAGCATCTTAGCCTGGGTTTGCCGTTTGCAGCAGTGGTCCAGGAGCCAGTGGGCTGAGCCCACTCCATCCTGCGGGTGCGGACACTGCCACTGCCATTCTGAGCCCAGAGGACACGTTGAGCCGCGGGCCCCTCAGGGCAGAGGGGCAGCTGAGGGGGAGGTTGTAGGTGCCCCCCGCCCCGGGCGCATCCCTCCAGCTCCGGGATGGTGCGCCAGGGATGCTTCTGGCGCCCACCCGAGGGGGGCCCCGGAGGGTCCCGCGGGCGGCAGAGGGAGCGGAGCGAAGCCCAGGAGAGCCGGCTCCATGCAGAGCTCTGGGAAAGGGTCTCCTCAGGGTGGGGCGGATGGGGTGCGCCGGAGGACGCGGCCGGCAGCGCTCCCTCCTTCCCTCCCTCCCCTCCTCCGCGGGGCTGGAGCCTCCCCTGGGCAGCGCCCCCAGCTCCTCCCCGCTCGGTAGCGCCGGTCCGAGCCCCTCCTCCCGTTTCCGCTGGCAGGAGCTGGGGCCGTGTCCTGCCGTACCTCCACCGCTCCCCCTCCACTCGGCCCCATCCGGCCCGGCCCAGGGACGCGCGGTGAGCCCCGGCGCCGCGGGGGGCGAGGGGCGGCCGGGACCCGCGGGCGCTTCCCGGCCGCGGGAGGTGGGAGATGGGAGATGGCGGGGGACAGCCGTGGCGGGCGTGCCGGGGGGTGCCGCTGGCAGGGGCAGGGGGTCGCCGGCCCGGCGGCTGGAGACGCTGGGGAGCGGCGGGGTCCCGGCGGGAGATGGGGGTGTGGGTGGATCGTAGGGGTGAGGAGTGTTTGGTGGAAACAGTAACCCCCTCCTCCCCCCGCCCTCCGGTGCCTGTGTGATTTTTGCGGAAACAGGAAAGTTAGTTCAGTGGGATGAGACGAGCCCAGCGGCGTCTGCGTGCGCGGTCCTGCTCTCCGCCGGGGAGCCCGCGGTGCCCATCCCTCACTGGAGCTGATGGCTTCGGCTGGGGACTGATTTCTCCCCGCCACCGCCTGGAACAGCGCTGCTGGCGGGCGGGGGGCTGCCTTTCTTCTGGCTTCAGCGGGGTGCGAGGGGGTGGGAGCGCGGAGATGTCCCCGCGGGACAGAGGCTGCGGTCCAGGGTGCGATGGGGAGCGAGCCCACGGTGGGCTGACAGCTCTCCTCGTCAGCCGCCCGCGGAGGTGGTGCCAGCAGTTCCTGCCTTCCCCCTTCTTATGTAAAACTTGATTCCAGCTTTGCCTTTTCCCGTTCAAGCTTTTGGAAACTTTTCTTGCTGAATCTTGGATATCTGCCTGTCACCGTGCTCCTGATGGGAGGTGGGAGCTCCGTGAGCTCTGCCTCTCGAAAAGGCCTTTAGCTCCAGAGATTTCTCATGGGCAGAGAGGAGGAACTGGTATGGGGATGCTGTGTTGGGGGAAAAACTAGACTACAAGGGTCAATAACGCTGCATTTCTCTACTTTATCCTTTTATCAACTCTTTTGTTCTGTGCTTTTACTCTGTAAAGCAGGGCTTCCCCCCTGCAGGGCTAGGAATAGGGGCACCTGATTTTTCTACCTGACTGCACTGAACTATTTTAAGACTCGGGGGTAAGTTACCTGGGACGTGTCTGGGGAAAAAAAGTTGAATGTTCTCCAGGACAGCCATGAGAGTCGAATCACACAGCTTGTTTGTGCTGTTACTCCTCAATGGGCCTAAACTTTGCCTGTGGAAGCCAAACCTAACATGTTACTGTAGCAAAGTTCTTAGTAACAGGTGCCACAAACAGTTTTAATGGTTTATTTCTTAAGCTGATAGATGGAGTCCTTTGTAGTCAGGATGAATAATTGCAAAGGATAATAGCCACTGAAGAAATGCATTTATATGAGTTCTATTGGCATAGAATATGGACTCAAAGTTAGCACTCAATAACTTTAAAGATGTCAAAAGATAAATTAGCAATGTCATGTTGAAAACACCAAGGGAAAAAAATCAGTCATAGTTCTATGTCCTTTGCTTCCATTTTGCATTTTTCCTAAGCTTCAAGGAGCTAATATAGCGTCTGCCTCCAGATCTTTCCCTTTCATATATTTAGACCTGTGATGATCAAATTGCAAATCCTACATACAACGCCTTTTCTATAATGGGGCTGTA
The DNA here is from genome assembly GCF_003031625.1 of Empidonax traillii. Taxonomy (NCBI): domain Eukaryota; kingdom Metazoa; phylum Chordata; class Aves; order Passeriformes; family Tyrannidae; genus Empidonax; species Empidonax traillii. The sequence goes on from NW_020955724.1 coordinate 49,566, forward strand.
AGACTTATGTCAAACTTGGTTTTATGTGCCTGCCCTTTCTTTAAATCTAATTCTCATGAATAAAGTTGCATTAGACCTTGGGGTCAGAATGTAACTAATGCAGAATCGTTTGCATTATTTAGATAAAGCTCTGAGGTTTAGAATGATTCTGTTCATGTCTCTTGAGCAGGGTAGAGGGTTAACTGTGAGTGTCAGTATTACCTTAGCTATTGTGGTTATTTTAACAGAAAATAGCTATCAGAAATGCATATCCCGCAGTCTTTGCTTTCCATGCTATTTTAAGTTATTTTCTTCCAAACCTCATGCCAAACCTCAGCCTGTCCATGAAGGTATTTCCAACAAAACTGTATGTTTAGTGTGTAACCCCTTCCTCTTCAAATCCTCAAACTAAATATGGCAAAAGAAAAGTAAAACTTGAAAGACCACAGACTAAAATAGCAAATCAACACCGAGGCAGCAGCTCTGTTTGGAGTAGTTACTTTCGCATTTGTGTCCCATATGAAACTAGCAAGTTTGCACTAGAGAATCTAAAACTTTGTCTTGGTATTACTCTGTGGGAGCTGGTATGGAGCTAGTTGTGCCCTGAGCAGAAGAGACTGCTTGTTTTAGAAGCAGCATAGTAACATGTCTGAAGCACTAGGGTTTTGCGATTGAAAACCCATGTCAGTTTTTCACTTTAGTCATGTTTCAGAATTGTGCTCTTTGCAAGTGACTGATGCCCCATTAGTTTTCTATGTTGCAGGAATATCACTAGATTTATTGATGCATTAAAAAAGGAGATGAGATGCTTTAAAAAAGCTGAACGTGAGCTGGTGGTCTGCTGGAAACGAAGGCAGCTGACTCAGGGCTATTTTAGTAAGACTGCAGCCAGTATACCAAAGGAAGTGATTATCTCCATGCACTTAACATTTATTATACAGAGTCTAGCAGACTGCATCCAGTTTTCTGCTCTCAGAGCCTAGAAAGGTACGGATAAATTGAAGCTAGTCCAGTGGAGGGCCACTAGGACCGTCAGTGGCCAGAGCACGCTGTAACAGCTGGCCCTTGGTAAGGGATGGAGAGCTGGGAACTGAGTGTGGTAACCCAGCTGGCAAGGCAGGTGCCCCACCAGCCAGGGCCTTGTCCCGTGGTACCGAGTTTTACAGTGCCAAGCATGAGTCTGGATCACTAGGCAGGTTCGTGATGATAAGGCAGATCCAAGATCAAGTTCAGGTGTGAATCAGCAGGTCAGGATCAGGCTGACAGACGGTAATTAGGGTCAGACACGGTTACCACTGAGCAGGTCAACAGTGATGCAGCAGGTCTGAGGTCAAGGGGGGAAGCAAGACCATGGGTCAGGGTCTGGATCAGTAGGATCCATGACCATACAGAGGCATGGTTGGAGACAAGCACACCTACAGCGTATGTTGGACAGGCACTGAAGGCCACAGGCAGAGCTTAAATGGAGTCTCTGATGCCATGGGCAGAGAGCAGGGGTGGATGTGAGGCTGATGAGTGTATTTAAAGGCCTTTCAGTGCTCTCAGAGCCCTGGTACCACATGGGGATCGTATGCCGAGGGAACTAGGCTTGTTCAGCCTGGAGAAGAGAAGACTTTGATGGACCTATGGTGACCTTCCAGCAATTAAGAGGAAGTTCTGAAGAGGATAGGCTCTTGACCTTGGTACGTGGTGGCTGTGTGAGGGTCAACAAATACAGGTTGAAACAAGAGGTTCAAGCTAGATGTAATGAAAGTCTTTCCCGCAACGAGGACAGTCAGATGTTTTAACAGGCTGCCCTGTCATCTGCTCTCACAAGTTTTCAAGACTAATATGGATAGAGTCCTCCTGGGATGTCATAGCTGGCCCTATGTAGAGTAGAGCAGAATGGAACCCTCTTAGACTTGCTCCAGCGTGAGTTCTTTGATCCTGAGATCAAGCAACCATTTGGGTGAGAAGGAAGGAGGTCTGTAAAACTATGGCGATACTTGTAAGTGCTCCAGAGGAAGAAATAAAGAAAGGTTTTAGGATGCTGATGTGCTGCTAAGATACTAAGAGGAATTTAAAAAAATTAAATAAAAAATGTTCCTCACTATGCTAGGAGGAACTGCTCTGTGTGTGTGATCAGGGGGATACTTTATATTTGAAAACTTGCTTTTCTTTAGTGATTCTCAAAGTACGAAGTGCCTTTTTGGCATAACGTTGCTTAAAGATGCTTTCTGAAATAGGCAAAAAATGTTATTTCAAAATTCATGTAGGAAGTGTGATGACAATAAAACATGATGCTAAAAGAAAGACAATGTATGATCAGGGAAGAGTTTTTACCTAAGAGTTACCTTCTTTGATTCTCCAGAAAACAGAACAAACGTGTCAGGTTCAGCAGAGCATTTTCCCTATGGTTTTTAACAGATTTTAGGGATGAGTCAATCCTGGTAGGGCCAGCTTATCAATACCCAGTGAATGTGAGTGGATCAGAAGTAGGTCTTTGTCTTCTTTACATGGCAGTGAAATTGTAAATTGTAAAGTAGGGATGTGCTGAGGAAGTGCCTTCTCTTCACTCAGTACAATGCATGATAGAATTTAATTTTGAGGAGAAGTACTCATTGGGAAGATATAATCTTGTTTATATTTTACTCATGTGTAATAAGATGCTCTACTGGAGACTAAATAGCTATCACTAGTGCACTCTGTGCTTTCTGTTTATCTCTCCTGGTCTCCTAAAACTGACTTCTAGAGACCATTTCTGCTACTCCTTGTAGCCTCTCTCAGATGAAACATGCATTGCTCTGTCAGTGTTATGTTTCCTGGGAAAAAAACATTAAATCCATCTTCTGGGTCACTTTCTTTAGTTCAGTGACGTGTTTTCTATGGTATGTTTGCGATGAGGCAAGATGTTGCTCTCCAGTGAAGGGTGTTGGATGCTTTCCTCATTGCACAAGTGTTTCTAGGAAAGTTGTGGGTTGTCTGCTAGCACGGTTAGACAGCACTGTTGCTTAAATGTCTTTCAAACCCTACCTCACCTTTCTTTTTTTTTTTTTTTGTTTGTTTGTTTGTTTTTGTTCTGTTTGGTTTTTGTTTTTGTTTGTTTGTGGTTTTCTTTTGTTTTTGTTTGTTTGGTTTTTTTTCTCCTGATATTCCAAGCGCTTGCATTCATTGCTATCAATGCCAGTCTTGAGGGCTAGAGTTTGTAGAATAAGGCATGATCCTTGGGCAGAACCCAGCTGCTTTTGGCTTGTCTGCAAGCACAGTAGAAAAGGAGACATCTGACCATGCTTCACACAGAAGAAAGAACAGATAGGAAATGTGGGATCCCCAGTAAGTAATGAGCTGTGTTTTGGTGCCAGTGAGTTGTATTAGGCTCTTAGGCTGCCTGTTGAGGAGGGGTGAAAAAATTCTGTTGTTGGAAAGCTTTTAAAATCAAGAGTATAAAACAGACAGGCAGGTTCTAGGGATAGCTCCAGGCAGATGAGGCAGACTAAATCATAAAAAATATGCTCCAATAAGCCTTGAAGTGGACAAAGGTATTAATTAATCTTAGCATTTCTTTGCAGTGATGTGAATATGATGTTGTAATACTATGGTTACACTCAAGTAGTAACATAAATTTAAAAGATTTGAAGTTTGAACTAATCCTTGTTTCAAAAAGTATAGCAGGAAAACTTTTCTTATTAAAGCTCTTTTGAAAGCACTTTTCCCTTTTGCTGTTGGAGTTCTCCTTTCTAACGCAAACACTGTCATGCTGTTCTAATGCCTGATTTTTCTGAAGGTGGAAGTGACTAATAGCTAGGGTGTTTATTTCCATGATCCCTGTTACAAATGCAGAAGAGGAAACAAACTGCATTAACTAGTGAAAAGCCGGTAACTTTTTTGAGGCCGAGTCACTGTATGTCTCTGGAATCAGCTGAACTGTGTTACCTGACCTGTAGCTTCTACACTGATACTGCTCAAGTAGAGCTGCTTTTGCTGTGGGCAGTCTTCACTGATTTACAATTGCTTAGGCTGGTCTGTGTAAACTCAAAATAAGGATATGATGGAGTTTATCAACCTCATGCAGGCATAGGACCACAAGAGCTATGTTATCCGTATGTGGCATTTTTTTGGGGGGAGGAAGGGTTAGACTGGAGAAGGAGCTCAGGGAGTAGTGGGTGGGAAGGCAGGAACCTTGAGAAGGCAATAGGCTAAGGGAGAGGAAGTCTGGACCCCTCCCATGGGAGGAAGGGCTGAAAAGGAAGGATGAGGTGGTACACTGAACAGAATGCTGAAATGGCACACCCAGCAAGTATGAAGGAGATTCAGCTCCTAAAAATTTTGAGACTCTGTCCTGGGGAACAGGGATCAGTGCAAATTGTAGAGAACAGAGGGCTCTGTGAACTTTCCTGTATTTGGTGTCCTTCAAGTTTACTCCTAATGAAATTAATTTGACCTGAAGAATTGAGGGAGGCAAGACTTGAAGTTGAAGGAGTCCTGGCTTTAGGACACTGGTGGGGAGAACTCAGGAAAATGTTGTGACAGAGCTAGAATGGTAGGTTTAGCTCTATTCAGGGGCTGCCCTGTTCTCTCTAACCTCTAGGTAATCATTAGTAATTTTCAAATGAATATGGCTACAGAGGGGCAAAGCCTGAGACAGCACTGCGTGCTTAGTGTTACTAACCCAAGCTCCTTGTCTTGTGCAATTGGGTGGTCAGTGCTGTCTCTGCAACTGCCTTATGGCAGTATGCTGACAAACACTTTTTATGGTGATTGCAGCCATGCTCAAAACTCATGTTGAGCACAGGCAAGGAGACTTTCTATTTTGATTTTCACATTTCTAAAGGTTAAATCATTCAAGAATGCTTTTGAAAGCATATTTTCCTTTCTCTGCATCTGTTGCTGTTTTTTACCCATAACTGCATACAGTTGAGTGTAAGGTGGTTCTGCCCAGGATGTTCAGCTAGCTTTATTTTAGACAGTTCCTTGATTTCTTAAATATATACTTATCCCCAAATCAGCTTTGCTTTCCATTTTATTTTAAGACTGTAACCATATGTGAATGAGGGTTGTTACTTGACTTTGTCTGAAGCAAGTGCAGCTGAAGTTTGGAAGGATAGAAAGCAACTTTCTAAGAATGTCTAGTGTGTTGTTTCCACTGGAGGACAGTCTGCACAGTATTGTTTATATATATTTATATACATGTGGACAAAATACCATTAGGGGAATGGGATAATGGTTCTGGCAATAGAAGAGATCTGTACTAACATGCAGATGGGAGCATGTCTCCTTGTAAAATGAAAACCTAAATGGCTGGCTTAAAAGCCTGTAAAGGAAGCCTTCCAAATATAAATAAAGTTATTCTCTTTCATACATCAGAGCATTTGGATCTCTCCAGTGCTGCTGTGCTGTCTCACAAGGTTTTGCCAAGTAACAGTGGCTCTGAGTTATAAAGGCTCTTGCTGACATAGTTCCCATCAATGGAGAAAGCAGCAGGACAGGCAAGACTGCGTTTATAGCACCTGGGACGCTGTGGACAGCAGCAGAGGCAGATATGGGGAGTGTTGATACCTGTTACTGAGGTATTTGATGCCATCAAAGATAAAGAGCAAGAGGGAAGACCTGCAGCTCTGGGCAAATTTCCAATATATTCCCCTCACACCCACTCAGGATGGAAGATGGAATAAATCCTACACTCTGAAACTTCTACTGTTTCAGGTGGGTAACAGGGAAGACGCAGGACAATATTTCGGGTGAATATGGTCATAGGTTAGGATAAGAAGACCATGGTAAAAGTGCTTGTTGGGACCAGTGATCTGTAGAGGGATATGACTATTTGTAGAGGAAGAAACTTCGTTGTGAAGAGGAGCTTTTGTATTGTGTTCTCTGTATTTCAGTGATACAGAGGGCAAAGTGAAAAAGACTGTGAAGCAGAGAGGGGATCTTCTGGGGAAAACCAGGAGGAGGAAATGAAACCAAACAGTGTCTTAGGTTCCCACACCAGTGTAAATTTATCTGCGTGACTTTCAGTTTTCCAAGCTCCATGTTGTCCCACTGTTTCCTGGTGAATGGTTACCACAAAGTATCCCCCAAAACTTAAACAAGAAACTTTCCCCTTTTCATTCTGTTTTTCTTAAAATAATTTCTGAAGACATCTCTTAGAAAGCAGTCAGTTTTTCCTGACAGAATCACCTTCAGTTTCCTACTCTCCAGGAACTCCCAAGAAGTCCTTATTGCGTCTTACTTTCTTTTATGAAAGCAGAAAGTCCTGCTTGTGTCTCATCATAGCTTGATTTTCCTGGTTATTTAGTCTCTGTCTTCAATTCTTCCTTCTTATTCTGTTCTCTATCAATTCCTCTTCGAGGAGCTGAGGAAGTTCTCATTCTGTGGTAAGAGAACCACATATTCTGTTTTGCTGTCTTCAGTCCATTTCTTCCTTGTTGTTTCTACATTAAACTATAGCAAGGGAAACAAAACTGGTCCAAGTAATATAAATATGTAGCTTTTTTTCTGAACTACTTTTTAAAGAGCTCTTTAAAGAGAAATGTTCCTTTGTGCAGGAATCCCCACCTTTCTTTCTGCTTTAGCAAATAGTATTTATTTCAGCTGTTTTTAAAATTGGAAAGTGATTTCTCAGAATTTTCTTAAGGCTCTTGTCTGTTTTGAAGGTGCTAAGGTGTCCCTTAATTTAAGAGACACTGAGAGCTTATGTTCTGTGCTCAGTGTTCTTCTTAAGTCAGTAGAAGATTACTATCAGACTCTTTCTGCTTGGATCACTAGACAGTGCAACTTCTGTTTCAAAGATCTGAAAGTGGTTAGACATGTAGGTTTTAATTTTGTTGATAAAATCCACCCATCCCATACTTCAGGTACAGAATATCCCCATAGCAAACTTGAAACTGTCAGTGGCAGCCAAAGTAGGTGTTTACCTGGTGCTGATAACTTTAGTCCAAGGCATCCATTTACAAAAGCAAACAGACTTTTCTTGCCCCTGGGACATGATTTGAGGAACTGAAAGACAAGTATGCTTTATTTTAGAGAATGAAGTGGGTGATGTACCTAACAGTTGTCACGAGATGTGTCTACCAATCACTGAGCTTTCTAGAGGAGAAAAGATTTACATTTTCTTCTAGGTTTTGCTAGCTCTTATACTGTAGGACTTATGCTTTAAAAGGTAGATCTGTCTCCTTACTTCCCCTCAGCTGTGAAATGTGAATTGGACAGGTTGCCTGGCTCCTGGGTACAGCTCCCTACTCATGTAGACACCGTGGTGAAAGATGCAAAGTTCTGAAGGATGTGCAGAGTGGCTGTTCCTTACATCATCATTCATTGCAACAACCTTGTACCTACCTGAGCCCTGTAGTGAGTCTTGGGGGGCATGAACTGAGCTCTTCAGTTCATCTGCCTGTGAATTTTCATCTCGCCAGTTCTGGTCTGTTAGAAGGTTCTTGCTTCTTTGAGTTTGTTATCAATGTTAATAGCAGGACCTCTTTCCTCTAACAGTTTTCTTGCAAGTATTTAATTATTTTCCTTTCTTCATTTTACTGCATAGTCCTGGTTTTGTCAAGCCAATCAGTGTATCTCTGATGTGGCTAGGACTGCTGTCACTGGATTACATGACTTGAAGTACTCCTCTCAGACCATTTCTGCATTTGCTACAGATCATGCTGTGTTTGTAACAGTCTTACGTCAGTGGTGAAGGAAGTTCATCTCTAAATGTGGTTGACAGCATACTGTGTGTGACATCAGTTTGACTAACTAGCCAACATTTCTGAGTGGAACTGTGGGAAACTTGGATTATTTAATTCTTGATTTTTTTTTCCCAAGTTTTTATTTATTGCTGAATCACATTTGACTTCTGGATAAGTAGTTCAGTGGCTGAAATTGTTATCACTTCTGTCTTTTGTGAGCTAGTTGGGTGGATTTCTGCGTGTGCTTGACATAGAGCCTGACATCGGTGATGAGCCTAGTGCTCATATAGGATTATTTCCCTTTAAGGAAGATATATAGAACTGATCTATATGTTATGTTGAGGTGTCCATGTGCTCAAGCAGGTAAGTAAATACATTGTGTGAAATCAACAAGAGGGTTTCATTATCTTACTTGATACAGTGAAGCAGGCCAAGGGAAAGCATTCATTTAAAAATTAACAACAGTGGAATAATGAAAACATTTCTGGTGACCAGTTTTGGTGAATAAGCACAATTTTTTTTTTAATGATCAGTCTGTACTTTTTTTTTGTATGCAGCTGCAATAATTTTGATGAGCTTTTAAACACTGGAGATGGTACTGTTCTGTGTCTCCTCCATGTGGCTGATGGAAGTCCTAGTCTCACTCTGGTCAGTGTGCTATTTTTGTAGCACCCTTCTGACATTAGGGTGGTGTTGTTACAGCCCTAAAAGTTCCAGTATGAATTGGAGAAGGTGGGGTGCTTTTACATTGTGTGGATTTGTGTGATTTTCACTCCATCAGTGTTTTGTTGTACTAGAAGCAAAAGTGAGATCAGTCAGAAAGTGGGGCTAGTGTAGGATGGTTCATCAGAAAAGGTCTTGCTTAATTTCTGTTTTTTTCTGCTGTAGGTAGGTCATCAGGTGCCATGGTGATAATGGGGGACCTAAGTTCAAAGGGGTAGAAGCACTGAATTTTTCCAATTAGTGTTTCTGAATTCATTGACACACAACTTTTGCTTTCCCCCATGATCTCTGGTTTCCCTTTAGTTTCTGTAAATCTGTTGTAACATTTTCCCTATTGATATTATTTAAATTCAAGTCCAGATAAAATCAGTATATTATGCCCTGGAGACTAGTGTTTAGACTTATTTCTTCTGTTCAGAAGCAGGTGGAATCTGACATACCTTTTCCTGGTTTTTGTTTGGCTTTGTTATTTTTTTCCTTTCTCCCTCAATCTCTCCTTTCTGTTCTCCTAAGCTAATTATGTTTGTGGTGGGAAATGGGCCCAAAAGGCAAAAAAGTTAATTTTGTTGTTCTTCTTCCCTCCAGGTTTGGTCTGTGACTTTTTCATTGACGTTCATCGAATTACCTCAAGTAAGTAAGATCTCTGTGAAGGATACGTGGAGTCAGTCAATCTTGTCTTTCATACTGATCACATTGACATTAAGGGGAGATGAGTTGGTCCAACACTAAGCCCTTATGAAATTTTCTTGTAATCTGTTATTGTCTTTTCATGAATGCTTAGAGAGTCCACACTAACATGGTTGTTGATGGGGTTGTCTCCGAATGCTGCTCGAAGGAAATGTAGCAGAGGAGGACAGTTCTTCATTATATGCAAATATTCTTCTTCCTCTCTTTTCTTACCTGGGACATGTTTTGGGAAAGGAAGCAGGGAAGAACAAAACAGGGTTCAAACAGATAGCACTCTTGTTAATACATCTAAGTTTTATCCTTTTGTGCAAGGGTAATTCTATAAACACCCTATTCTATAAAGGGTTGGAAAAATAGACTTTTGATGGAGGAACACACTGTTACCCTGGGGTTAGTTGTCTTAGTACAGCTGCAGGCCCATTACTTCGTGTTTTTACATTCCCTGTGTTCTAAAGGGATTTAGCTGTGGCTAGAAGTGAGTGGAAGATGTGGCACTGCCTACTTTTCATTATGTTTCTGACATAGTAGAAGCAATTTTTGCTCCTTTAGGATAAGAAAAAGTGTGAGCCACCTCTCTGCTGAATGTCATGTGTTCTGCCAAAGGCTGCAGGTAGTGCAGGTTGGTAAGTCCAAGCAGTAAGAGCAACAGAGAGATAATAGTCCACTCTTGTACTTGGCTTGCCAAGAACTATTTCATACTTCTGTGCTGCTGTATAAAACTTGTAAAGACAACTGCAGGCAAAGAACATCTGCTGTTGTACATTTTGGGATGAGTGATAAGAGATTATGGTTTGTGAAAGGAAAGAATCTCCTTGCAAAAATTTGAAAAAGCCAGGAAATATGTTAGGTGAGGCTAAGATAAAGGAATCCTTAAGCTTTCCTTTACGCCTGTGTAAATCATCATTACAGGTGATGCCACACAATGGCTCAGTCCTGGGCATGTGGCAAAGATGCATCAATCTTGGGATTACTGTTTATGGAAGAGAAAACTGAGAAATATAATGAGAGGGATTTTTCAATGTCAAGGCAATAGTTCTGTTGTCTAACTGCTGTGGAAAATTTCACTTGTAGGATCTATGTGTTTCCAGGAGAAAAAATAGTAATAAGATGCAGTAATACAAGCTATACAAGTAGCTTAAAATCTGTACATTTGATATTGGACGTGATTGTGGTTTAACCTCAGTCAGCAGCCAAGCCCCATGCAGCTGCTCACTTACCCCCCTGCTTGTGGGGTTGGAGAGAGAATTGGAAGGGTAAAAGCTGGAAAATTTGTGGGTTGAGATAAATAGAATTTAATAGGGAAAGCAAAAGACACGCAGACAAGCAGAGCAAGGAATTATTTCACTGCTTCCCAGGCAGGTAGGAGTTCAGCCGTCTCCTGGAGAGCAGGTTCCCATCGAGGTGACTTGGGAAGACAAACACCATCACTCCAAGTGTCCCCCCTTTCCTCCTTTTTCCTCCCACTTTATACACTGAACATGATGTCATGTGGTATGGAATATCCCTTTGATCTGTTTGGGTCACCTGTCCCACCTGTGTCTCTTCCCAATTTCCCATGTACCCCCAACTTGCCAGCATGGTCACATAAAAAGCAGAAAAAGCCTTGGCTCTGTGTAAGGCCTGCTCAGCAATAACAAAAACATTTCTACATTATCAACCCTATGTTCAGCACAAATCCAAACATAGACCCGTACCAGTCACTGTGAAGAAAACTAATTTTACCCCAGCCAAAACCAGCATGGACATGAATAACTTTCAGGTATTTCTGTGGCAAGACAAAGAATGAAGAGATAGTTGGGGGTGTTAGGCGTCAATACAGGTAACGTCTGTACTTTAGATGTAGATGAGACACAATGTTTCAGTATGTAAGATAAAGAACTTATAAAATTTCATGCTGTAGAATTTAAGATTGTTATAAAGAGTCTTGGCTTAGTCATAAAATGTCTCTGCTTAAGGCTGCTGTGTGTTTACATCTTGCAATGAGTTTTTTGACTATTTTTTGCATGTGTGCCATGCTCTGAATCATACAGAATGGTGCTCTGTTGATTCCTGTCTCCTGGGAAAGCTGGGTGATGGAGTACACCAGGGAAAAGATAGCTGGGGAAGATTGAAATGGTTGTTATTTGTTTCAGGAGTTTTCTTTCTGTTCATGCTTGTGCCACTTGAAGTTATTGCTGTACTGTGAGCTCTTTCATCTTGTTTCCACACCTTTAAAATTTGATACTGCAGAAATTAATGTAACATTATCTATAATGTTTAAACTGCCTCATGTTATGAAAGTGAGAATTCCCACAGCAGCCTTAACTCTGTCCCCAGAAGAGAAAGCAAATCAAGTGAGTGTCTTAAGTTACACCATTGTGTAGCACTGGGCACTAGGATGTACAGTTTGATAAATATTTACATTTCAGATCTGGTCCAAGTTCATGGCAGTAACGAAATATCATATGTTAATTATGCCAAATGATCATATTACACTGGTAAATGGGAATAAGCTTGATTCCCAGAATGCTGATCTGTGATTCACATCATCAAGGAGTACAAAAGACTCCATGTTCCTTAGAGAGAGAAGATAAATAGGATATTTCAAACATTTTTTTTTGCATTGATGGTAATAAGCAATTTTTTCCCCTTTTCATTATGTTCCTAAAATCAGTTTCACAGCAGATTGAAAAATTAGCATCCCATCTGTAATGGTGCTTTAGAAATTACCTCACTTTCTTTACCTTGCTGATCAGTGTTAGCTATTAGATTTCAGATACTCTTTTCCATTAATTCAGGGATTTTTCTTTTCAAAGTTGTCCATTTCTGCAAAGAAGATAGGACTTGGACATGCTGAAGAGAATGGGAAACGTGCTTTTTGCTTTCTATGAAACATTTTCTTTCATATTAAAGAGCTTGCCAGACTTGAATTTCTGGAAACTGAACAATAAATTGTTGTTAAAATAAAGTGGTTGAATACCTTGCTAGTGTGTGGTGTAGAAGTTTAGTGAAATACTGCTACTTATCACTCAAAATTAAATACAGTGTATTACAAAAGCTATTGTAGGAAACTGCTCAGTAGAGAACTCAGACCTAGATTGAGTAGTGGAGATGGTCTTCAGCTTGTGAGATGCTTTGTAATGGTATGTTTTTGGCAGGCAGCTACCCTAGATAGTCGTTTGTATACTTTGTTTTGGACTGTGAGCAGGGTCATTGCTCCCATGTTCGTTATACTGCACCCAGCAGAGCGAGGCTCAGAGAGGAGGGCCTGGGAAGTGCTGTACAAATACAAGCTGTAAAATTTTATTCAAAATGAGATCAGACAAGCAAGATGAAAAAGAGAAGTATGAGAAGAAATTTTGTTAACTTATTTAGATGCCTTACAGTCACAGAAATAACTTGATGACCTGGTTGTGCCAAAGGTGCATATTTGTAAAATGTGTGAAGCGTGCTGGGGTGTCCGCAGCTGGACCAATACCTTGTTCATATCTGATTTGAATGACTTCTTGGCAGCCATCTCTGCTCTTTGTCATAAGTATAACTTGTCCAATTAAATGGATAATGTTAGATCACCTCTTCAGGAACATTTTTAGAAATTATGCTAAGGTAGCCTGAGGAAAAGAAAGTTGCAGTGGTCTTGGGGTTGGCCTTTGGCCAAATCAGGGTAATTTTGTTTACAGAGTCTCTGTTTAAAATAGAATCTCTGGATTCTGAGGTCTTGAGGCAGAATTGTAAATGATCCTGTCCTGTGAGTTACTAAGTAATATGATATAGCTAAATTTTAATGTGCCATAAACTTAAATTCCCATATATGAGAGCACCCTACTGGCAAAAGATAAATTAGTTATGGGGAAAGGAAAATTATTTGTCCCAGAGATACTGCTGAATTAATCGCTGGCTCTTCTCAGGTTGCTTGAACCTGGAATGTTTGTCCCCATCATTAATTAACATGTTTTCTTATTACTTCTGCTCCCTTGGAATATCAGATTTGTGGCCCTCTCCCATGGGTGGATTTTTATTAAAGTTGTTTAATAAAGAGAAAGATTTTCATTTGAGTCCTTAGTGACATGTAACCAAATCTCCTTATGATTGATAGGGTGAGGCTGTTACTTACTTATCATGTGAGAGAAGGTGTGCAGGAATGTGATCACTGATGGGGTACAATTTTCTGCTCTTTCTTAGCTTGTTGTCTCTATTGCTGGACACCAAGCTCCCACAGAGCTGTGATCTCTAGCTGCCTTCCATAAAGCAGTTCTTGAGTATGGCAGCCTCTGAAAGCAATCGGGGAGTTTATCTCTCTGGTTGGACCTGGTCCATGGTACCTTTTTTTGTTGCATGCAGCGTATTGTCTGCATCTCTGTGATGAAATTAACCCCCCTGATTTTCAATAGTGATGTGTATATGTTCATATGATAGCCTGTTGGACAGCTGTGACCTAAATTCAATTTCTTAATGCAGTAGTTTTCAGTTTTTCTACTATCAGACCTTTAACATTTTCTACTGGAGGCTCTCTGTATACTAAATTCAAATCCACTTTGATTTCTGATTTATTGGCTGCTGTATTGAAGTTGTTTACCCAACTATTAATTTCTGCTTGGTATATCACACTTGTGTAGCTCAGCTTCAGAGAGGCTGTGAATGGTCAGGTGTATTTGTTTTAAGGAACCAAGAAAATGAACTTACTAGAGTACCAAAACTTTCATTGTCGGTGGGTTCCTTCTTTCTTTTTCTTCTCTTGCATAAAATTATTGCTCTTGTAATCCATGAATGGTTTCTTTCAGTGTAGGAGAGAAATCTGCAGCTTCATGTAGGTGTAGGTGGGAATTTCAGGAACTGCACTACTTCCATGCAGGTAGCCCTCATCTCCCCCCCATCATTTGAAAAAGCCTTAGTCTCTCCCCCATCATCCCCTTCTGTCACTGAGCAGAAGCATTTGTAGTATCACAGAGGTCAGAGACGGCAGTGAGGAAAAAACATTAAACTTTCCAGCCCTCTGCAGAGCCAATATCAAATTGCTCCTTATTAATGTGTTTTTTGATGCTTTGGTTCAGTTGCTGCAGATTTTCTGGCAGCTGAGTGCCCCTCAGGCAGGTGGTTTTCTCCCTAACAGAGGCACAGAAGTATGTTCCTGATACACTGGATACTTTCTGTATAGTGTATAATTATGGATTTAGAAGTCATTGCCAAGGCTATTGCCGAGCCCATTGCTTGGGCTGACTCTTTGGTGCTTTTGAAAAAAAGTTGGGGATATATGTAGCTATCAAGAATAGATGTTAATCCTCTTTCTTTCCCTTTCATTAAGCTAATTAATCACTCTTCCTTTGTGTTTTCCTGCAGTGGCAGTACTGGGAGTCTGTTAGCTTGTGCTCAGCCCTGTGCTGTTCTTGACTAAACTGGGCTACTCAGCTGCTTTACATTTGCCATCCTGCCAGTTCCTTCACTGCCTGCCTCTGTATTGCCCTCAGGCTGACATGGAGATTAATTGACCCAGTAATGTTTCCTGTTTTAAAGTCGTCACTCCAGGAATGTTTAGGAAGGAAAATGAGGGAGTTAGGAAACAAACAGTCAGTTAGCTAGGATTTGATCTGAAGACAGGTAACACAAAGCAGTATTATTAATGGAAAAAATATGGCATAAATGCACTATTGCTATATAGAGCGCAGGATGTGAGAGATGGAAAGGCTATTTTATTTCCTCTAATTTGCCCTCAGTAGTGCGTTTCAGAGGCTCATGCAGAGATCCCCTAAGGTAACTCATCAGGAAACTTCTATTCCAAGTGATCTGCATCAAGCAAATCCCAGAACCTTCCCCGATCCAATTAACTGATTGAGTTGAGGGTCGATAAAACCTTTTGGGGGTTTGATAAGGTAATCAGTAACAAAGCCAGGCAATAAAGTCAGATGGAAACTGAAAGACACACGAACTGACAAAAGCCTGTCACGTGGACCGAGGGGAGGTAAAGCAGTAAATGTTTTGAGGTGGCCTCTTTGATGCTTTGCAAGACGGGTAAAATTTGAAGCCAAGGTTGTTAGCATTTGGTTTGCCTTCGCGTGTCTATTTTTGCCTTCTGTTCCAGGGAAGCACATTAAGTCAGGCTTGACTGTGCATTGCTGGCAGTGGTAAGGATGACAGGAGATGCTGTGGGCATGGAGAGTGAGCCATGCATGGCTAAGAACAGAAATGGAATTTGATGTCTGTTACTCTGAGCAGGACAGATAGCACAGATTTGTGTGGAGCAGTTATGAAAGCACAAACTCACCCTTGCAGAAAAAATTAGGTTGAATTTTGGGAAGAAAGTAAGCTCAAAGCACAGTCAGACTTTGCAAGGGGCTCTGTCTCTGACATCAGTGTTTACACACAGTGTTGACACTGTAGTTATTTTGAATTGTTCTCAGCCTAAGCAAGCTAAAGGATGATGGATTTGTCACGTAACACTGCTGAAAATAAGTATTTTAATATCAGTTACTCAGCAGAACTCATCATAATCCATATATTTTTGTCAGAATAATTTTTGTAAACGGTTTAAAGTGTTTGTGTAATTTAAGATGAAAACAGAAAACTTAGTCGGTTTTGCTGTCATTTTTTAAAAGTGGTTTTGATTTTAAAATGTTTCTTAAAATATGTGTTATTAAACCTGTTTTTTTTTTTTTTTCCTTGTGGCTTGTGATTCTAAGTTCTGTTCACCTGCTAGAAAGTAAAGATGTGCAAAGAGCTGATTTTCACATTGGGTGCCTCCCACAGAAAAAGTATCAAGTGTGGTCTTTGTCTGGCCACACCTAAGACACTTAGTGCTGTTAGGGTCATTCCAGAGACATGCAAGATGGGAGGAGGACTCCAGGAGTAAATTGAATAATGGTATTTGGCAGTTTTTAATAAGTAAATCAGTAGGCTGGAAACTTTCCTTGTAATTTAGTATTATAATCTTGTTACTTAATTAAAAAAAAAAAAAAGATAATTTCTGGAAAATCGATGATTATGGCTGTATAAGAGTACTAATTTTTGCCTTTTGCATTTACTGACATTTGTATATGTCTGGCTTTCAAAGCTAATAGCTAAAAGAAAAATCTCAGGGACAACACTGACCTTTGTTAAGATTTTTTACTTGTCACAATTGTTTACTGCTTTAGTCTTCAGTCTGCTGGTTGGTTGTTTTTTTTTTTTTTTTGCTAAGGGATGTGGCTGTTTGGTCCGTTTGATTTTTGTTTTGTTCTTTTGTTGTTTGTTTTTGCTTTAAAGCTGCTCACAGTGCACCTTTTATTTATTGGTGTGATACACTATGCAATGAAGACTTAAACTGGCAAAGGGCTGGTGCCACAGAATGCACTTTTTTACTGTTTCCTGCTTTTGTATTTTCATGCGAGTGCTTCCTTTGATAGCAGCACAGAACAATACATAGCCTAAACTCTAATTTTTTTTTTTAACAATTGTTACTTGTTCAGGAACAGTGGTTTACAGTTGGCTAGTACCAGTCATCTACAACTGGTGGATGAGTGTGCAGTTGAGGGCATCCAGCCAAGCTCAGACAAATTCCTGTTTGTTAAAGCATCCTGAGCCCCCAATTTGAAATATATTAAATGAGGCTGATTAACCTTTGATGAATGAGAAAATTCGAGACGAATATAGAAAGAAATAAAGTAGTTTGGGCATGGAATTTGTTTGTTTGTTTGTTTTAAGAGAGGATGTGTAAAGAGAGAGAAGTAGCATAGTAACTTTGTCCACTCTTTGTTCCACTCGATTTACAGAAAGCTGCAGATCTGTTTGTGTTCCGTTGTTTCAAAATAACATCTGTTAATTCACCTTAGGCACTTTTATTTTCATTATCATAATTCCATGGACACCCAATTAGAACAAACACATGAAATAATCAAAATTGAAAATATATAGTATTATTATACATGCTGTCCTATCTTTTAATTTAGTAGTCTCCCAAGATTCTTAAAAGAAACACGGGGAGGTTCACTGAAATTCAGAGATGGGAAAAACACTGATAGAAAACTGTGTGGTTCCTGTCATACCTTGTATCATCATTATAGATTGTGGAAGTCATCATCAAGGTGATGACTCACAAGGGCTGTGAGTAAAGTGCATTTAAACCAGTTTGGGGATACAGTTAGATAGTGAATACCTCGTATAATACACAAGAAATCCTACGTGGTGAGAGATGTTAAATATCAGGTTTCAGCTCTTAAGTCTATTCTGCACCTATTAAGTTCAGTTGGGGATTTTCTTGTCCTTTCCTGTTTGACCATAGCACTCAGCATTTCCAGACTGATCTAATAGTTTCTTGAGCGAGGCACCAAACAGACTGTGCATCGTGGTGTGTCTGCTCTGATCTGACCACAGCGCCCACAAATAGGAAGTTTGTGGGAACTGGTGACCTTCTGGTACTGTAATGACACAGAACATGACTGCTCCACCATGTGACAGGAAGGTTGTCGCATTTGATTGGCGGCATGCTTATTATTCAGCAGAAATGGAGACATTTTCCTCCCATTTCAGTAACTGCTGTCATGAAATGAGAGTGTATTAAGGGAGTGTCAGGAAAAGGAATGAAAGGAAACAGGCTGCAGGCCCCTGGGGAATTAGTCTGCCCACAGCTGTGGGATGGTCAACAAAGATGATGGAGAGTTGCCTTTGGGTTAGATGAGTCGTTTTGTAAAAGTGGGTGGATGTCAGACTAGATGCTGTATGAACTCAGAGATTCCCAAAGGATAGTACATGTGCTGGTTGTATATGAGCATGCCCATGCAGCAGAATTGTATTATCATGCTGAGAATGTGCTTAAAGCAGCAGCACTGCCACGGAAGTATGTAGCTGACCAAAGTGATTTTGAAACTTCTGTACTTTATGAACTCTGGTCTCCTTTAGAGACTCTGACATTCCTATGAAATATTTATAAACATAATTCTCTGCTTTAAATCTATATTTGTCTTTTTTTCCTAAATATTTAACTGTGCTTCAAAGATCCAGTGTGCTTACTGTGATGTAATGCCTACTGCTGATACTGGTGTGAACAGCACTGAATTTTTTGACAGATTTCACAAAACTGCTGAACAAAAGTATCTGTGTAATGTGGGTGACTGTTACTGTATGTGTAACTGAGAGTCATGGGAGCAACTCGAAGCCAAGTATTACATCAGACTCTACATTCCGGGCAGCGATTTGGTTTGGCCCTGCTGGGTTATTGCTGCTCTCAGAGTTTGTGTCACCAAGTTCACTCGTGATTGACATGAAGCTTTGATCCAGATTAATGATATTAAACGTGGGCCCCATCATTGACTACCGTGATGAGATACTTGACACTACTCCACAACTGGCAGTCTTCGTGCTAATGATGGCTCTCATGGAGCAGATACAGTAAGGGCAATGGCACTATAGGGGTGATACACAGGCCAGCGGTGACCATCTGTGTCATGGAAGCTTTCCAAAGACTTGCTTCCAGCCTGATTAAAAGTTTGTGTCTGTATGACCTTGTACATCTTGGCACCCGCATCAGTATGTTTGTGCTGAAGGAAGCATGCGAAGGGAGTGTTCAAAATTTCTTGAAACAAATGCTGCTAACTAAGCACATAAGCTGGGGGTGAGCAGCTCAAGCATTCGTCAGTGCTACAAACATATGCTAGTGCTCCTTATGCATTGCATGTAGAACAGGAAACCCTGGTATAGGCATATGTCAGATGTTAAAGCCATTTCAAATACCACTTAATAAAACTGCATTTATAAATGCACCCAACAATAAATAAGTATTGATATTTGTGATGTTACTATCAGAAAGGGCATTGAATCTATGATACCTCAGACTCCCTTGCGCTTAGGTTTATAAGGTGATGTTACTTGCAGAATCATTCAGGTTGGAAGGGACCCATCTAGCCCAGCTCCTACTTGAAGCAACATGAATGCTGACTTCAGACTAGGTTGTTCAGACTTTGTCCAGGTGGTTCTTGAAAATCTACATGGATGTAGATGCCACAACCTCTCAGACACGGGTTCCAATACCTCAGAGCAGTGATTTTTAATGTCCTGTGGCAACTTCAATTGTCTCTTTTTCTCCAGCCACATACTTCCATAAAGTGTGGCTCTGTGTTCTTGGTAACCTTCTCTTGGGAACTGAAAGTCTGCTACTGTGTCACCCAATGCCTTCATAGGGGAAACAAGCCCAATTTCATCAGCCTTTCCTCACAGGCTCTGAATGCTCTAATTCCCTGAGCAACTTAGTGACCATTTGGCAGGACTTGTTCAGGTTTCCCATAGAATAGTTTGTGTTGGAAGGGACCTTTTAAAGATCATCTAATCCAGCCCCCTACAACGAGCAGGGATATCATCAATTACATCAGGTTGCTCAGAGCCCTGTCCCAGCTGCCCTTGAATGTTTCCAGGGATGGGGCACCTACCACTTTTCTGGGCAACCTGTGCCAGTGTTTTATCATCCTCATGATGATAAAACAAGCAAAGAACGTCTTTGTTATATCCATTCTAAATTGATCCTCCTTCAGTTTGAAACCATTCCCCCTCATTCTATCACTGCATGCCCTTGTAAAATCTTTCAGGCCCCCTTTAGGTACTGGAAGACTGCTGTGTCTCCCCAGAGACTTTACTTCTCCAGGCTGAACAATTCCAACTCTCAGCATGTCTTCATTGGAGAGGTGCTCCATCCCTCTGATCATCTTCATGTCCCTCCTCTGGCCTCACTCCAACTGTTCCACATCTTTTATCAATGTCTTTCTTTTGCTGTGGGCCCAGAATCGGATTTAGTACAGTGTTGAGTACAGGAAAACAATCACTTCCATTATCTACTATGTATGCTCCTGTGTATACAGTCCAGTAAGCTTTCAGCCTTCATTGCAATTCTGAGTCCTGTTTACCCTAGTTGCCACAGAGTTGCCACATTTCAGCAGAGGTCTGTTCCTGGTGGCCCGTGGCTCTGGCCTGTCTGGGTCCCTCAGAAGGGTAGCTCTGCCCTGGAGCTTATTGACTGCATCCTCTAGTTTTTTGTCATCGGCAAACTTGATGAGAGAGTAGTGTGTCACCTTCTTCAGGTCACTGATAAAGATGTTCAGCAGGATAAGCCTCAAGATAGACCCATGCAGTACTCTACTCATTGCTGGGGCTGCAGCATAGAGTATGAACTTCAACCACTATTCTGTGAGCCCAACCTTCTAAGCAGTTTTTCACCTGTCTAGTTGTTCACCAATCCAGACTGTAGTGTCGTTACTTGGGAAACAAAGGCACTGTGAGAAACTGTTAAAAGACTTGCTGAGGTAAATGACATCTAGTGTTCTCCCATCGTCCACAAATCCAGTTGGTCAGGCACAGTTTGTCACTGATTAATCTGTGTTGACTGTTCCCACTCACCAACAAAATCTGCATCTGCACAGAAATGTGTTCCAAGAATGTGTAGCTGCTTCATGCACCAGTGCGTGCTGTGGGCTGACCTCTGGGAAGTACCTCTGCAGTGTCTGGTTGATGACAAGCTGACCATGAGCCAGCAATGCATTCTTGTGGCAAAGGCTGCCAATGGCTTCAGGACTGTGTTAGGAAGAGCATTTCCAGCAGATTGAGGAAGGTGGTTCTTTTCCACTCAGCACTGGTAAGCCACAGCTGGAGTACTGTGCCCGATTGTAGGCTCCTCAGCAAAAGAAAAGTATGGACATGTTGTCTCTAGTCCAGCAAAAGTCCACAAAAGTTTTTAAGGGACTGGAGCATCTTTCATATAAGGAGTGGCAGTGAGAGCTGGAACTGTTCAACCCAGAGAAGAGAAGGCTCAACAGGGAAAAATCTTAATGTGTATAACACCTCATGGAGGAGGTGGAATGAAGAAGAGGGAGCCAGACTCAGTACTGCCTACTGACAGGACAAGAGGCAGTGGACACGCTTTTAAAATAATTAAAAACATTTTTTTAACTGTGAACATGGTCAAACACAGAATAGGTTGCCCAGAGAGGTTGCAAAGTGTCCATCTTAGGAGATATACTCAAAAACCAACTGGACACAACTCTGTGCAACGTGCTGTAGCTGACAGTGTGAACAGGGGGCTGGATGGTATGATCTCAAGATCCACCTTCCAACCTCCTTGATTCTGTGATTTCCCAGGGATCCCAAGATCCCTGACCTTTCAAAGACAGAAGTACACCATAAACTGTGTTCAGAAAATCCCTGGTTATTACTGACCAAAGTTGTACACACCTGTGGTATCACACGGAGATATTATCTAAGTCCTGAAAGAAGAGTAGATGTGTTATTACAGTGTTACAGCTGAGCTAATCACCCTTTTCTCTCAGCAGAATAAATTAGATCAGGAACAGCACTCTCCTGATGTGATTACCCTGTCACTGGTTCTGCAGCAAACTTGGTCAGTACTAGCTCAGAGTAAAAGTTTTGTATTGTGTAGAACAAATCCACCCATGAATAATGGTTCTGGTGATTTCCAGTAAACTGTGTGCATTAAATCCAGCTTTAGACTGGACCCTCACTCCCTCAGGAGTAATCCTTGCTGAATTTGAGGTAGCAGTCCAAACATGGTGGTGATTTCTTTTCCTAGTCACTAAATCCCTGATCTGTATTTTCCTATTTTAGCCCATTATAAAACTTACCTGTTAGAACACTTCTCTTTCTTCTCTAAGTACCTAATATTCTTAGGATTCTGTTTTCACCATATTAACTTTGTTTTGTTATTGGTGATCAAGAGATCAGTAATTAGCTGCTAAAGGACTCTAGGATCTTCAGAGAAGATTTGCCTCTGAGCTTTCCTTGTTTTGCATGCTGTTTAAACTCAAATTAAAATTTATATGTGGGGCCTGAGGAGGAAATGGAGAATTTTTCAGCTATGGTTGTATTTTACACAATTTATGTTAAATGAAGTTAATTATAAAAGCCAGTATTTTTCCTTTAGTTTTAGTATTTGCTTATCGTACACCGGGGCTATGGAAATTAACGATTGATTCTTTTCTTTTTTAAAATTCTAATAAATTAATCTTTTTAGCATTAGCAGAACTTCTCCTTGGGCGCTGTTTCCAGTTTTCACAGAAATATAGGGCTGAAGTTGAGTCAAAGATCTCCCATTATTTCATGTAGCCAGCTGCTGTGGGGCAGAATTGCAGATTACAGAAAAGGTTTGAAAAGCTTCATATTAAGACAGAAGTGCCTACTGGCATTTTAAAAATCTATTTTGTAGTTTTTAGTTTTAACAGTGGTTAAAAAGAAACCATAGTCATTAATTTCTTAAACAATTTTTCAACCTTCCTCTTGGCTTGCCAATGCATTCGTTTTAACACTAGAGGGCGGTTGAAACACTCGAGTTCTTTCAGAAAACCTGCTTTAGGAGAACAGCTTTCATTCTTCCTGACCAGAAGAAAGGAGTTTTGTTAGCTGCCTATTATGTGATGCTTATTTTTAGCAATTTTTTTTTTGCTTTAATTCTTTTAGTCCTTTTAAAGCCTAAAAATCTAGTTTTAAACTTTCTAGTTTTCTTTTTGCCTCTGTCATGCAGTTAGACTGATCAGCAGTCAAGGAGGGAGAATAGTTTCACAGTTTGTTAGCTCTGAAGACATACTGCTTGTATTTCCTGTCTGATGGGTATTTCAAACCACCTTGTTTCAGAAACAAGGGGAAAGTTGCCAGAGATGGGAATGTGTTAAAGATTCCTTCTGTTCATTTTTCTCAAGAAAGTAAAAGCTAATGTTATAGCACTTACAATTAATTTCATAGCTTTTGTTGGTATGTAATTTTAAATTAAATTCCAAAACACTCGAGTTGATCTTTTCTTATCCTGTGCTTTGCTTTACAGTCATCTTTTTTCCCCTAGCAGAGCTTCAAAATGGCAACTCCTGTCCTTCCAGATGGTATTCTATCTTCTCAGCAACTAGAAAGCATAATCCAATATGAAGACTTTATAAAAAAAAGGTCAAAACAGTTAAAAATTACTATTTTCACAGCTCACTTGAAAACTGCCAAAGCAGCTCTTCTTTACTTAAACCTAAAATTGGAAGCATTACATTTCTTGATTAAAAAAGTGTGGTGAAATACATACTGAAAAGTGTAAGTTGTTTCACAGGTATATTGTGAGAGATGTGATATTCATCTCTTCTGATTCTAAAGTAAGAATTTATTCTGTTTTGTGAGGTGGTTGCTTACGCATCTTTTTGGGGTTTATTTCCTTTCCTTCTATTTTGAATCCATTATGCTTACTGCAAGTGTAGAACAGTAATTTTCAGCACCTGAGTAATCAAATGTTTATTTGCACTTGAGCTTTGAGTGGTGTTGGGAACAGTAACAAAATAGTATCAGTAAGCCTTTAGGAAAGAAACTCTGTCTGTTATGATTCGTGTAAAATATTAGGCTGATTTTTCCTTGACTTGGTGTCAGATATTTGTTTCCCTCTCTAAAAATGATGTGATCTGAAAAGTAGCCTGCACCTCTCTTAAGGAAATCTTGTACCCTAGCAATTCTGTACTGATGGTAAGGACATAGTGTTTTCTCTTTCAAGCTAAACTTCTGGAACTATGTAATTATAGGGAAATTTTGTCTGTTTTTGTCAAAACCTTTTCTTTAACTTTAGAGGTGTTGAGAAGAATTAAAATACCTAAGCTAAAGGGACACTAAGAGATAAAAAAATTAAAAATTCATTATATTGGAGAAAAAAAGAAAAGGAAAAGATGGGTTTCAGACAGTGGACTGCATGGTTTGGCTGCATGATGCTGACACTGATGCCAAACAATGGATTTCAGTTTTCTCGGGTTTTAGGAGAAAAATGCCCGAGCTGGAGTCACTGTGAGTAGAATGACTATCACTTTTTCTTGTGGTATCCTGAAAATACTGCAGGTTTTGTGACTTTGCTTGTTTATTTCTGCCATCATTCCCTTTTTGTGTTGCAGGGAGTATCTGTTATCTCTGACACTTTTCTGGCAGTTTTGGGCATAACATAAGCATTCATGCCAGCCTATGCTGACTGATAGGGCAGATTTCGAAAATGGTTGATGCTTGCTTAGTTTTTTTCATATGGAGTTCTGCAAAGTGCAGGGCTGCTTGACTTTTGGACAGTGCCATACCATTAGTTTAGTAAAAGCTGGATTTGCATAAAATCCTAAAAAAAATATAAAATGAAATAGTAGATCAATTTTCTTTCTCTTATTGGTTCTGAATCCCAAGAAGGAACAATTAAAATGAGCAAAACCATAGCGTTTTTATTTTGTTCCTAGCTGCCAGTCTTGCAAATTGAGAGATTATAAGTAGGCTCTATTTATAAACAACAGAAGAGAAGTTGCCGAGGGTCAAATTTTCTCCCTGTGAGGCCGAGATGTGGTGGTGTGGTTATGCCCCAAATGGTCACTATGCAATCTCATTGTTTGTAGATGTGCAGAAATTAAACTGGCTGTAAATTGTTTTGATGATTTACAGTCAACAGTAAATGTCTGCTCCCTCTCGCTGAACTGCATTGCCTTCACAGGACAAAAGGAGCAATAAACCTTCATTGGCTATTTTTATCATTATATTTAACAGATGAAACTGCAGCTGTATGTTAGGGAATAGACCTGGTGGAAAGTCACTGCTCTTCTGATGACATTTGAGAGCAGATTGCATTTGAGCTTGACTGCTTAATAGGCCATACTTCTTCAGATGTGTCTCCTGTAAAAGAAATCACTTTGTAGTAGGCACTTTCTGTATTCTAATATTAAGGTTTTGTATTTAAAGGTCCTAGTAGATAACTAAGCTTTGCTTTGGTATTTTCCCCTTTCTGCTTTCCTATTTAAAATGCAAGTGATTGGAAGACTAGCCTCTTTCAGTAGCTTGCTTCATTTTATGCCTGGTTATGCAATGTCCTGGCAGCAGTTACTTTGTGCTCTCGGGAGAAAATTTCTTACAGAAGTTTAGGTTTTCCTAGTCCATTACAGCTTCCTCTAGTGTGTGAGAATTGAAAGGGAAAAGTACTTTTCCAAAAATATAAGGCTTTGATGTTTTTGACATAGAAAATTGGGCTACCATTCATTCATTACCGTTTACCTCTCCTGCACCACCGGCTTTCATTTTGATCTTGTTTGAGCTGCGCTGATCAGCACACTGCATGGCCTAAGGGCAGGCTAGACCTGAGCAGTCAGGAGTGAAACAAATCAAGGTGGTGAAAAAATCCTGCAGTAGGCCATGAGTCTTGTTCTCTTCCACCTCAAATCTCCTCTCTGTGCAGTGTGAGGAAGATGTTTGGTATCTTCCTGTACTCCACTGCAGTCTGTTTGGGTGGGATGAGGACAGTGCAGCCATAGCCATTTTTCCTCTGTTATGCAATATGGTGTGGCTGTATGAGGTGACAGGAGTAAAATAGGTGAACTTTCCTTCATAATTGTGCTATCTGTGGAAGATCAGGAGTTGACAAACACTCTCCCAGTGGAAGAGTTGCAGCAGCCAGTAGGTACTGCTTGTTTGCACCTGTGGTTCTTTCAGTATAAATGAATTGGACTGCAGTCTATAACAGCATCACTGTATTGGTTTGGCTGGTGATCTGAATAGCTTAAATTCTCCCTGTAAGTTAGTTAAGTCTGTGAGGAACTAATATAATGGTCTCTTCCACCCTAAGGATGTCAAGATCCCAAGAACAAACATGGAAGCATTAGCAATAACGAAGACTTCCCCTGTCTTGCTCCAGTTTGTCTTAGTTTTCTGATGAAGAAGCATCTGGTACAGCCTTTAGCTCTCCCTTTATAGGCCATAAGTCCTGATACATTGCCAAGTGGCATAATATTACATTTCGTTTTTATAGAGGATTTTGGGGAGGGGAAAGTGCATAATAGGTTTATTTGTTGTACGATAAGGTCATTCTCTAAGAATGAGGCAAAATATTGCCTCATCAAAAAAAAATTTGATCAGCTTTGACTTGTGATTAGTTACAGCTTCCCACAACCAACGCTGTCATAGCAATTTTTATTCTGGGTCATAAACAATGATTGTAAACCCTGTTAAAACAAAACCAGCAAAAAAAATCCCTAAAAAGAAATGTATTTTCAAGATGATTTACTTCTGTTATGAGTCATACAGTGCATGAACTTCTCACAGATGAACTTTGATATGGTTGTTTAGTGTATTTCCCATATGTGACAATGTGAGAAATCATTAGTAGTAATGCTGGTATCTAAACCACTCAGATATTACCTGCTCCTGAGTGGCATAGGGTGCTGTGTATCAGCACATCTGCACTATGCAACTGTGTTCCTAAAGTAATCCTATAGCTCCTTCCTTCTGTACAAAGCTAAATCTGCTTGTAATGTGTTTACCCAGTTGCTTAAAATCTCACCTGCATGTCTTCTTAGTTGTAGGAGGTATCTTAGATTTCAGGAAATGTCTGGGATAGTTTTTTAACTGCAGGTTATAAAAGTGAAGGAGAACAGGGAAAAATGTTGTGAATGAGAAGAAAGAATTCAGTTTTTTATAACCAAAATTGTTTTGAGTAGTTTCTAAAAAAGATGGTATTAGACGATTTCATTGTAGAAGCATTTGAAGATTTATGAAGAGGTAGGTTATTGCATTTTGATAGTACACTTAAATTGCATGTCTCTAGAAGAACAGGACAGGATTGGCAGTGGCACCTCTCTGGTTTTCCTGGATATGTGAACTATATTTCATGTTGGAACGGGCCATTATGTTCTTATGCATAAACCAAGAGATGCATATACGATAGGGTTGGATAATGTGTGATTTATGTCCTAATGATTCCTTTAGTGATTTCATGAATTTCTGGTGGGTGCATTGGTACAAAATAGATTTAAACATCCTTAACTGGAAGTAACAAAACTGGCAAGACTTTGCAAAACACCTTTTCAAAAACACAGAACTAGAAGTGATGACTGTCAGAGAGCAACTACTAAGTGAAATCCTGTGCTCTCAGTTACTTAAGTGGTCAGTTGAGATGTCCAGAAGATCTGCATATGTAAAGGGCGTTGTTAAAAATATTTTACTTGATAGACACATTTTATGTTGCCTAAATGACCGTGGAGAAAAAGACTCGGAGCCAATTTAGTATAGGAGATAAGGTAAGGATAGCAGAAGCTTTAATGAGCCTCCAGGCCCCAGGAATACAAACCGCCACGTGCACCTTCAGATGATGTCCTTCCAATCCCTGTTTGTCCACCCCCTGGTTCTGCTTCCTGACATGCCCCTTTGGGAATTGAGTCTGGGGGAGTTTGGGACTCCCTCTTCCTTATCTTCATCTGACGTGCAGAATTTTGAGGTGACAATTTCATGCATCACTGTAGCAAGATGTGACTAGGCCAGCAACGACAGGCAGTAGAGTACAATGAGATGAAAATGAAAAATAGTTCTGTTTGCTATAGCCTCTAGTTGACCCATGTTCCTGGCAAATTCTTACTTTGGTTTTGCTTAAGTACCCAATATATTGTTCTAATAGCATTCTTACAGAACTGGTTGATCTGAAAATTGCACTGGAGTTAACAACTGATAAGGAGTTCTAGCTAATGGTGTGGTAAGGACCTAAATGGGGATAGTACAGCTTTACGCTATATTAACTGTAACTGGACAGGGACATAGGATTTCAGGAAGAAAATTTAAACCACAAAAGTTAAAGAAGAAACATAGAATAGAATAGAATAAAATAATTTAAGTTGGAAGGGAGCTAAAACTATCACCTAGCCCAACTGTCTAACCACTTCAGGGCTGACCAAAAGTTAAAGTATATCATTAGGTGCATTTCCCAAATGCCTCTTAAACACTGACAGGGATGGGACATTGACCACTTCCCTAGGAAGCCTCTTCCATTGTCTACCGCCCACTCAGTAACGACATGCTTCCTAACATCAAATCTGAACCTTCCCTGGTGCAGCTCTGAACTATTTCCAGCTTCACTGCCCTCCTCTGGACGCATTCAAGGACATTCACAACCCTCTTATATCATAGGGCCCAGAACTGCACCCAGTGCTCCAGGTGAGCACAGTGGGATAATCCCCTCTTCTGACCAGCTGGTGATGCCGTGTTTGATGCTCCCCAGGATGTGGTTTGCCCTCTGGGCTGCCCAGGCACACACGAGTGACTCACAGTGATCTGCTGCCCACCAGCACCCCCAGGGCCTGCTCTACAGGATGCTCTCCAGCCAGATTCTCTGAGCATCTCAACAATTGGATAGGAAGGGGAAAAAAAGCAATGAGTGGAAACAAACAAACAAACAAAAAAAAAGGTCAGTTTTTAGAAGTACAGTTAAGTTTTATAAATACAACAGATGCTGTTTTCTGTGGGTTTTCCCCTGTCCCCCTTTCTGTAGAACTGACCACTCACTTTGGAATTAAGATGTGGAACGTGACTGACTAATGGGCATTTCAGCAAATCTATGTAATCTGTTATTAGTCTGTATGCCTGAGGCTATCAAAAAGAAATCAAAACTGCTTAATTTCCACTATTTTAAAATGACTGATTTTTAAATTTCTTTTAACTAGAAATTAGACTGAATGAATTATTGTCTCAACCGTCACTGAATACTTAAGTATTCAAACTATCTTTGGGGTCATGGGTAATTCAGCTATAGCTAGGAAAACTCACGGTATTTGTACCATTTTAAGTCTGGTCCTGGCTTTTTCCTTTCTTTTAAGTTTTTTTTTTTTTTTTTTTAGTCCCATTCATTTGTCCCTGCAGCACTCCATAACTGATGTCTTTCTGTAAACACCCATAGGACAGAAGTATTCAATTTGGCTGAAGCAGCATTCTCATGGGCAGTTGGCCAGGAACTCAAAGGCTTCACCTAAATTGCATATTGATGAGAATCATCTCACTCTCAGCTGTTCTTATCTTTTGTTTGTTTCTTGCTTAGACCTCTATCTGGCTTTTTACTGGGTCAAGTAGCAGTAAGTGGTGTTGTCTATAATTCATATAGTTTGTAGCTTCATAATGTATTTGGAGGGAGATTCAGATCAGAGACACTGAAGCTAATAAAAGAAATTTCCAACCAGCTCCAGCATTTCTTGAATAGTCCCTACTGAGAGAGTACTGGCTGTCACAGCATAATAGAACATCCATAGCTTCAGCTCTGATTTGGTAACTGTTTGATTTCAGCTCATTAAGAAATCCAGTGCAGCTTCTAGCCACAGTAATTCTAATGATCTGGGACATATGGTCTCATCAGTGTGTTCCCTGACCACGAAATGGGGCTGCATGTATTTGAGATACAGGTTGGAAGGGCTGGTCAGGAAATAAGGTTTGTCTGGACGACAGTTTAGATAGACTTTATATTACTCTCCAACATATCATCTAGCAAAAAGATTTTCTCAGGTAAAACATATCTTTGCTTGGAAAATAGAAAGGTTTTTTAATACTCTGTGCTACTTATTTTCTAACGTATAAGTCAGCCCTCCCTGATGTGAGGAAACAACTTAAAATTAGTGTTTGTTTCCATAGATAGATCAGTGGGGGGGTATTTTTTGTCGGTGTTGCAGCTCACAGAGAGGGCTTTGAAACAATGATTTGTGGATTCTGAAACACTTGAAACCTGTGCCACTGCGAGACTTCATGAGTTGACCTTTGAGGAGAAACTGTGACATTTCAATGTAGTCATGAAGACTGACAGTATAGAAATTCCTCAAATCCCAAGTAGTTACTCTCTATTTATGGATAAATGTAATGAAAACAAGACTTCTGTCCTAATAAAAAGAAATGTTCTTGGCAGCAGGGTGATTTTGACTTTAAATGAGAAGGGAACTCATTATCAAACTTCCAAGTAGGATTTCTTAAATTTTTGGGTGCCTGATTATCAAGAGTAAAGAGCACGTAGAAGAATAGCTGACTCAATGTAGATGCTTTTTGCTCTGCTTTGCAGTACATGATTCACCTGGATTGAACGTAAATTGAACCCAAAGCGTACCTTGTGCTGCTCCTCTTCTTTTCTCTCCCCTGTCTGCTGGGCATCATCTTTAATTGTGTAAGGATGCAGAACTGTGGCATCCTGATTTGTATAGATTTAAACCCTCTACCACCCCAAAGTTACAAGGAGAGAATCCAGAAGTCTTGTGCTTCAAATCAAATAGGTAGGTCATTACTAATCTTGTATCCAGCTAGGCAAGTCCTAAGAGCTTGAGAACAATTAGAGATAGAAGGTAAACTTCAAGGGTAAAGGACAGCAGCTTTGTGGAAGTCTCAATTTCCTATTTATTGTGCATGGAAAACTGGGGAAAGCAGGTTAGGGAAAGTTCTGTTATTAATGTTCCTTTATTAGAGATTTAGGATGGACATGTTCCCTGTTTTAAAGCTCTGCATTTAGTGACTGCTGCTAATGTGCTCCTCGGGACCAGCAGTAACATAGACATCTGCACAAGAAACGTTAAAGCTGCAGCCATTATGTTTTGTGAGCTTCCTAAGTGATGAGATGCCCACCTTTACTACTTGTATTTGATCAGTCTTCACTTTTCCTGGAGTGAGCCCATAAATTAATTCTCATCCTTTTATTTCCTATTTGTTGATCTATCGGGATCCTTTCTAATTGCATCATAATGGAGCATGCAAGAAAAGGGTTTAGTTGTCTATAGTTATGGCTGTGTTAGCTTGTCTAAGTAAGATAGGAAGGCTCTGAAAGCTTTTAGGTGTAACAGAAGACTGAGGGAAGTGCTAAGCAGATAAATGCATCTCTGAGTCACAGAATACAAGCTCAGTTGGATTTGAGAGCAAACACAAGAACCAAGACCAGTTTGTGGGAAGAAAAGACCTCAGGAAAAGTTAATTAAATCAGCCAGCAGATAGTGTAGGAATTGCTACCTCACTTCTGCCTATGTAGTATTAATGGCAATTACTGTAAGTAATATAAAACAAAGTTAACCCATGAAAAACCAGGTGGATTTCAAGATGGACTAGTGAGCTGCAGCTGATGCTTCTGAACTTCATCAGATACAGGGGGAAAGCAGAATGCCTAAGGACATGTTTAATGCTTTCAACAGTGACAAAAAAAAAAAAAGTCCTCGCTTTTGCTGCAAAGGTTTGGTTTTTGCTCACTGGATCTGCTGATGATCAGCTGTTGTGCCCAGTGCTGGTTTATTTTGTGAGTGGTTTTATTTACTGGCTCTGCATTGACTGGACATGAGCTTTTTTACTAACAAAATGAAAATCATTGACTAAGCTTCTTCTCAATACTGTCATGTCTAAGTCAGAGAAAAGAGGTGGCTGAGTGTTAGCGAGATTTTTTTGAGGATTGCCCAAATCATACTAAAGATGCTAGATGTCACTAATAGTAGTTTCTTTGGATTTTCTTCACAACTAGATTTCAATCTTGTAGTTCTTCACCATTTGCTTTCTTGAATGTTTAAAGTTCACATTTGTAAAGTTTGCAGGGTAGATAAAGTACCTTTAAAGCAGATAAGTAATACTCAAGGTTGTGTAGATGATAAAAGAAGCTGGGGGTTGCTAATGGTTCTGCTAAGACAGACTGAGAGAAAATGCAAAGTTGGAACTTCTCAGAAGAAATGAGATTATAAAGAAAGGAATTTGTGTGATAGAAGAACTTCATGTTTCTACAGGTAATCAGGAAAAACAGGAGGCTTGTGCAGACTGGTAAATATGTAATTTGGTGGAATGTCAGTAAGCTACTTCAGTGTAACTGTGTCAACCAAGTGAATTATGTTTCAGGAGCTGCTGTGCAAGAAGTGGGAGCTTTCCAATTCAGTTTCATGGGAAAGAAATTGGAACCCTTAAGAGCTGGGAAAAAAAAAGCATAATGCTGTAAATGCACTGTGGATATGCAGTAATAGCCATACAGGAGCTCAGTATTACAGTTTATTTATTATACTGTAAGTCTTTTTATTTGTAGAGGTATATCAGTAAGTTTCCTGTTGGAGATGCAGTTTAAATCAGTTCTTTAAGTGGCAAGATATACAGTGGCAAGTTGAATTTTGTGATGACACAGTATAAATTTCCAATCTATGTCAGTTTAAGGGTGGGATTGAGGCAGACAGCATTGTCTATATGGGCAAAACTGAAGTGTAGACAAATGACCCCAAGTCTTCATTGGCCTATTGATGGCAGTACTTGCCTAAGTAGTGCTTTGCGGTCAGTCTACTCTGCCCGTGCAGTTAGTAGTGCTCATTACAGCTCTAGCCTTCCTTTCAGCTTCTTGGATTTCTTTGTTTCTGTAAGCATTGTTAAAAGGCGTTGCAGGCAAAGGCCGTGGCTTGAAGTCTGTTGGTATGTGGGAGGCTGGATCTGTGCTGCAGAATACAGCCCTAAGTGGAGAACCTTGAGGTAATAATAGAGACTGTAGCTTCGGAGTGTGTGATGTGGTGTGGCTTGGTGCAGTCAGGTGCTTTGGTGTGTGTCAGCTACAGTCCAGCATTTCAGTCCTGTGTCAAAATGCAGAGCTTCAGGAGATTACCCTTGTACCACTGGTGTGAGACTTTCTTAATTTAAAAACAAAACAAAAAAAGAAGAATTAAATTCTTGACACCAGGGGGTCCAAGTTCTATTGAACTGAAACCAGAACTGATCTCAGGCTCAATGGAGATGAAATAATTTAAGGGGTAGCTGCAGAAGTGGAAAAAGTCCGTAGTGAAAATAATCTCCAGCAATCGACTGGGGATACTGTTGAGCTCTTGATTTAAACTGTAGCATTTCTCTTCCTGATGTAAATCCTGCCCTCTGGCCAAAGGAGTCATTTCCATGGTTGCTGTGTTGCTGGTTCTCCATCATACAGTGTACGTGGACATTGCTGTTTTCATTGGCTCAGAACTTCCAACTGTTTGTCAGCAACAAAGATGCTGCATCAGCTTCTTGCTCACTACAGGTGGAACAAGGAACTGCCAAAACATTCTTGAAAATAATAATAAAAAAAAGCCAATGCAAATGTGGTAGTCAAACAGCTGAGAAGAAAAAAAATCACTTAAACCTTTAATTTCTCTCTCCGTCCTCCATTTCCTTCTCTTTTTTCCTCACTCTTCCCTGTACACTAACTGAGCTTTAATTCATAGAAATTCGTGAAAGACAGGAGCTTTGCTGGTGTGTAGAACTGAGGATCCCAAAGTGTGTTATAAAGAAGGATGCTTATCACCATTCCCCTTCTAGATGTGGGATCCCAAAGCATTGGTAGTGCTAAGTGACCTGATGTAGCTACCTGTGAAGTCCCTGCTGCAACTGAGAAGCCAAAAACCTCCTGCAGCCAATATGCCATGGTTTCTGACTTGAACTATTCTAACTTGAACTGACTTGAACTATGTTAAACTACATTAAACTACATTCCTTCTTTTGAAGGCATAACTTCTCATTAAAAGCTTATTTGCTATTCACCCTGCAACTCTTGTCTTCCTGTTTTTATATAGTCTTGTTTTTAATACTAAAAATATGTATGGGACCTAGGCCATTGCACCTTCTCATAAGAATTTTACTAACACATAAGTGCTAAGCAGTACCTCCTTGATTTGAAAGAAAAGGCAGCAAGGAATTATAATTTAGGGGTATTTCTTTTTAGTGAACATGCTGCACTACATTTATATGTCTGCTGTGGAATGTTATCACATATTCCATAACTCGATGTAACTTGCATCAGAATGCTACAGTGCAGTTTGGGATGTGTTTTATTTGTTGGCTACATCTCTGTAAGACTACAGACTAATTCTTTATCTCCATTTGAGGTAGGAGGGCAGTGGGAGCAAGATAAAGTATTGCAGCAGTTCTCATACTTAATCCAGTTCCCAGAAATGACAAAAGGCAATGTGCCATCTGATACGTTTCATGCACAGTGGTCCCAACCACCAAGGGCCTGGCTGATTGCCAGCGAGGACCTGAGCAGGGCAGAGTTTCAGAATGTGCTTGGGGTGGTCATGAATGTCAAGTTTCTGATGCCTCTCTGAAATGAGATGTAGTAACAGCTGTGCATTCCTATCCCGCTGCAGAAGAGGAGTGGGATTCATGCTCTGATTCATATTCATTTGCTAGAGGGAGCTTCTGATTGCCTTCCAGATGGTGGTCAACTGAGTGTCACTTGGGTGTCTTGAAAAGTGCATTACATCAGGAAACTTCAGGAACTGGGAGTGAAGGAAGAGGGAGAGGAATAGTCAGCAGTCTTCAGAGAGCATTTTCCTATAAGCCTGGGCTAATGAGGAGTGTGTTGGCTATATAAGGCAGCTGTTACTCAGTACACAAGGATATAATCAGGGGGAGTGGGGAAATTCTGTTCGTAGTTCTTTAAACCTCTTGGTGATGTTGTCACAGTAGTTTTACCAGCCTCTGTTTCAGTATTTCCATCTGCTAGACGGGATACTGCTTATGAGATGTATTCAACTTGACAAAATGAAGTTCCTTTCATGCAGCCACTTACTAGGAATTGTATATTTCTATTATAACTTTGTGTAGCCAGTATGCAGGAAAAGGGAGTTGACATGAAAAAAAGAAGTAAAAGGTAGTAACTTCAACATTTGCTGGTTTTTGTTTCATATAATGCATTATCACTACTACTTGTTTAACAGCTTTTGAACAAGTTTTTGTCTTACAAATAAGATGCTGACATTCTTGTGGGAATTACTCTATTTCCCAGACCTCTAAAACTTCTAATAACCTGCTGATTCAGCAATGAGTTTCTTCCTTTGCCTTGTGTTCTTTCATGGCTCTATCTTTTCCCATCCTCCAGGTTCTCAGCCCAGTCTAATTACTGTCAGTGCAACAGCTGCTCCCTCTGCGCTGCTGAAATCTGTGTCTGTCCATTTCAGTGAATTCCCCTCTCATATCCAGGCTCAGCTGAGAGGTACCCTCTGCCTGTGCCTCTTTTGTCTCCTACTAACTAATAAAGCATTTTGGTGTAGAGCTTGCATTAATAAGGTGAAAACAAAAATTGCCCCACAAAAAAACCAAACAAGCGCTGGAAAAAACTGTATTGTGTGAGACAGTGGCTCATTTGGAGCCTTATTTTGACAAACTTGGATTGGAAAAAAAATCCCACTGTGCATCTTCATGTCTCAGTGAGCTCTTTCTTTAGTGAGTTAAGAGCAGCTCCCTTTCCCGCCAGCTTATTGTTTGATCAGGAGCGTGCAAGTGTCTGAGATGCAGAACAACACAAAGAGATGTTGTGTCTGTTCATGTAGCATAAGTATAAATATGTGGGGCAGGACAGCATAGTCTGAAAATGTAATTAAATATAATAATAAAAAAAAAGGAGTGGCGGTGAAAAACATGCATGCATTATTCTAATCCTGCTCCTTTCATAACAAAGAACAAATGTGTCTGCTGCTGCTCCAGTTGCAGTCTGTTTTTCTTAGTCTATATGCAAGCATGAGAAGAATCAATTCAATAGAAAGTAAATGTAAAATCATAAAATAATCACTGTAATGTGTTTAAAGATTGCCTCCTGTAAGCTTGCTTTCTTTGCTCTTTCTTTGTCCACTCTTATAAAGCTCATATAAGTATAATGTGAATGTATTTCTCCACTAGAAATTCGGATGCACCACCAGTGCAAGCAAGAATCTCAGAAGCAAGATTGGTGTTTGTATAAAGTGAGGGAAACAGATGGGAAATAAGGGGATAAGGGGCATCTTAAAGCTTTGTCCTTTCTCTCTGCGTCTTGTCCTCTTAAGCTATTTTGCCCTTGTTTTATTTCCCATTACAGCTCAAGTTTTTCAAGCTAATTTTCACAGCCCTGGAGACCAGAACCGGAATCTACACTCCCTTCCCACCCCTGTAACTTTACTAGTACAAACTAGAATTTTAAAAAAAATTCTTCAGTTTCAGAACATACAGCACAACTGAAAGTGGCAACAGGAGGTAACACTGGATACGTGTACTGGTGCCTCTAAGGAGTTGATGCCTGGTATTGGTTGCACATTTGATTGCATGGAAGTGGCTATGAATCTGACTCTTCTATCTCTACCCTGTCCTACCCTTTCATCAGTGGCTGATGGTTTCCTCTATTCCTACTTAAATATGTTGTCAACTATATATTAGAACAACCATATTAGAAACATGCTGAAATTTGCAGGTGACACAAGCATTTAAATTGTCGCCTTGTCAAGAGCTGTTTTTTGACTTTTGTTTTCATGAGGCAGAAAAAGAAAAAATTGCCATTAGTCTGTGATTTTATGGTGACCTGAACATATGAGTCCCCAAGGCTGCAGCCCTACTCCTTTTTCTGGTGTAGACCCCCTTATCACAGACATGGACAGGCAGCCCCTTACTCCTGCATCTCCTGCATTGTGGATCCTCCAGTTGTGGTGTCACTGCAGTTGCTGACACCACAGATACATAGACTCTAAAACCTGTAGTCCCATCCAAGCAGCAAACTTGTTTACACGTGACTGGCCCATTTTATCCTCTTGTGCCTCTATTTTCCATGCTTGCTCCCCCCTAAATCACCTGGATCCTTCCCTTCTCCTTCTTTTGTTTCCTACCTTAAACATCCTATAATAATTCTTGTGCAATCCTGTAATGTGTCCCATACTCCTGGACAGTAACCCCCCCTTAGCCTGTAAGGTGACCATAAGTGCTTCTCCAGTGGACTCATTAAGTGGGTGTCACACCTGAGCAATGGGGCTGAGGACTCTTCTGGGTCAGCTCTAGCAGGGGGATGGGGCTCTGTCTTCCTGGCCAAGTTCTTCTAAGTCCCCATGCTTTTGTGCTCATACATATGTGTAGATAAAAGCCTTTGAGGGGATGATCATTCTCCTTTGATGACTCTGGGAGTACCTGCCCAAGATATTACTGGGGTTCTCCACCTGTCCTTGCCTCTCTGTGCTCCTGTTTGTTTGTTTGGTTGGTTATCACATAACCGAATCACCACCATCTACAGGCAGGTGAATAAGTAGGCATCAGCCTTTGGATACCAATCATTCCCACACAGAGTGGAAAAAATTAATTTTTTTTCCCTTATTTCTCTTTTTGTATGACTTTTATTCAAGAATTCTTAACTATTGGGTAACTGGAAAAACTCTTTGTGTAGGACATGACAGTGATTGATGCTTGGCTTTCTAGTCATTGTTGCATTTATTTTTCTGTTGAGAGGTTTTCTGTAGTGTTTCTCATCAGTGTATTTACGTGCTTATATAAATAAGATTCATGATGTGATGACTGATGACCTGACAGGGTTGATATTAACAATTCTACTTAGTTTATTTATGTGCTACTATTTTTTTGCTGTAAGTGGTAAAATATAAGAGGGATGAAAAGGATGTGGGAGCTCCAAAGATACCTCTCTCTTAGGCTGTTTTTACCCAGCTGTTAGTTTGGCTCCAGTCCTTCCATATCCCTCCATCTCTATCTGCTTTCTCTCCTTTCTTTTTTCCCCTCCACCCTCCAATCTGCTGCAGCTGTTAGAGTTTCATCATTGTCTCCAAATACCACATTTCCCATTAGCACCTCAGCCCCTTCTGTGCTAAGGGGAATGTCGTTTGTGTGCTTTGCATGTGTACTATTGTTAGATGATCTGCAGCCAAAGCAGTACTTACACCTTTGACTGCGGCAAGGCTGAATTCCCTGGTAAGAGGTACCCATAAGATGCATAAATATTGAAGGATGAGATTTGCAGACGTGCTACCAGAAAATGATTAAGCCTTTTTCTTCCCATGCTCTGCTTTTCAGGTGCCTTTGCACCTGTAGTTAGCCTTATCAGCATTTGATTTAACACTGGATGCCAGCATATTTATTCCTTTTGGCAATTTTAATGCTGAGTCAGTCATTGACTGTCACAGCTGTATCGTATATTAGATAGCTTATCCTAAAATACGGTCTTCAGGTATGAAACTGCTGCTCATTTTAATATACTTTATCAACCTGTTGGGGTCTTTTTTCAGATGATTTTTAGGTTTGTGTCTATTTTGAATCAAACTGCTTTTGTGAATTTCTTTCTGCTCACTATCTTTAGATATCTTTGATATCCATTTTGCACTTATCTTGGCTTCCTAACTAAACTATGGCAATGCCCTAGTTCTTTCTGTACAGTCTTCTGTGATTACTGCAAGCTTGGCAGTGCATCTTAATTTGGACTCAGGGGTCTAACTTACTTGGAACTAACTTAGAACTTGGAGTTCTAACTTATTTGTACCTTGGTTCTGTTTTGTTATCTTGTTCTTCATATGTTTGCGATCCTTACTGAATAATTTGTGGGTAGAAGAGACCTTGGGCAAGTCATTAGGTTTTTCACATGTACAGTAGGAATTGCATATCCCACAAAAGGGCCTAAAATAGATGTTAATTATAGTGTTCTTTTGCAACATTTGTGATCCACATGACTAACTCCCTCTGGTACTCCTTAAGAGGTCTTATTTCCTCAGACTGCAGTGCCTGTAGATTTAACTTACTAGACCAGTGGGAGGAGAACCTCATTCCAGGGAACAGAATAGGCCTTTCAGTTGAAATTAGTAGGAGACACATTGGTGTGTACCTGCACATGTAGCCTATATGTGTGTATCTGTGTGCCAAAATAAACTGTATAAAATGAAGTCAGGGGACATCTGTGATCACCGATGTAAAGCTTCTATTTGCCCACCTGAGAACACAGAAAGCATCTGGGTTCAGTATTACATGTCATTGTGTATCGAATCATTTCTACACTGGATGCATATTGTGAATTCTGTTGTTGCAAATACAACCTTACTTTGTGCAGTCCAAGGCAATTTAAAGCAAAATACTTCTGACTGGACTTGTCGCCTTCTATTCTTCCCTCGCAATAAATGGCAAGGGTATTTGCACACAACTGACAATTCCAGATATTTTTCTTTCTGCTGTCATGTTTGTTTCATTAAATCCTTTGCAAAGAGATAGCAGATGCAGCTCCTTCTGCAGTGCTAGTTCTCTGTATAACGGGCTTAGGACGCTTTCCTGAGTGCAGGAGTTACAAAGCTGAAGGTTTGCCAGGGTGCTGTGATGAACTCTGGTATTGGTCTGGGGTTCATCCCAGAATTAGTGAGGCTGGGGAGGACCTCTGGAGATCCCTTAGTCCAATCCATTTGCTTAAAGCAGGTCAGCTAGAACAGGTTGCACAAGTCTGTGTCCAGTCAGGTTTTTAATACCTCCAAGGATGGACATTCCATAAGCTTTCTGGGCAATCTGTGCTAGTGTTAGGTAATCCTTAGAGGAAAAAAAAGATTTTTCTCACATTTAATCAGAATATCTCAGCATCTCCTCATATGGAGGATGTTCCAGTCCCTTAAACATCTTTGTGGCCCTTCACTGGAGTCGCTTCGGTATGTTCATGTCTGTCTTGTGCCGAGCACATATGATAGTACTCCAGGTGTGCCCTTACCAGTGCTGAGTAGAGTGAAATGGCCACATTCCTTGTCTTGATGGTGTTGTTGCTCTTAATGCAACAATATGCTGTTGGCCTTCTTTGCCTCCAGGGCATGTCACTTGCTCAAGTTCAGCCCATTGTCCACCAAGACCTCCAGATTTGTTTCTGAAAAGCTGATTTCCAGTCCAAGTTCCCCCAGCATATACTGGTGCATAGGGTTACTCCTCTTCAGGTGCAAGACTTTTCTCTTTGTCACTTTTCACAAGGTTCTTGTGAGCCCGTATCACCAGCCTATCAAGGTCCCTGTGAAGGGTGGCACAACCATTTGGTGTATCAGCCAATCTTCCTGATTTTGAATCCTCTTCAAATTTGGCAAGGGGGAAAAATGGTAGTGGCAAATACAGCTTCACAAAATTCTCATTTACTTTGGTAGCTCAGAGTGAAAGCAGGATCTTGCCAGGTACCCCCAGAGAGAACGAGTGTTTGCTGGACGCAGTATGACTCCATTGGGTAAAGCTTAAAAGAGTTTTCCCCCGTGTCAGCGCTCTTGGATTTGTGTATGTGACCTATCTGTGTTTTAATTATTCATGAAGGATGTCCTATACATCAATGCCTGTTGATAACAGGTCTGAAATGAATACTTCAAGTGACTGCTTTTGATGCTTACTTTAGATCCTGTAAGTCAAAGAGATCCTGGTTGGAAATCCTTATGAGACTCTTGGGAGCCCTGCGGGATGCAGGTGTTGTCTCCCAGTACATAAGTAATGCTCCACACATTTTCAGTTAAGGGAAATGTGATTTTTTTGTAAATAAATATGGATTCATGACTATCTTGGATGGACCTTTCTGTTTCTTACTTTTACTAGTCAGGAGGTACCTGCCCTCTTCAGCAATCTGCGACTTGTGGGCCACCTGGTTTTGATATGCTCCATTCAGGACAGAACGCTCAGCCCTCCTCCACCTGGTGTTGAACGCTGTTGGTTGAAAATCACATCTGCTATGGCTAATATTCACAGTAAGCAGTCCTGAAAGTGCATTTTTACCTTGTGTTTTCTTGA
The DNA here is from genome assembly GCF_003031625.1 of Empidonax traillii. Classification (NCBI taxonomy): domain Eukaryota; kingdom Metazoa; phylum Chordata; class Aves; order Passeriformes; family Tyrannidae; genus Empidonax; species Empidonax traillii. Next base: position 89,816 of record NW_020955724.1, read on the forward strand.
CTGAGAGTTTGTGGGGAGATCACTTTAAATGACGTGTTTAAATTCTGCAAGGCCTGGTCTGAAAACAGGTGTTAAAAACTGATTGCCAACTTGCTTTGGGGATGTGGGCTTAATTGGTTCATTCTGTTAACAATGTTTTTAATGGATTTATCTATTACAAGTCTCATCAAGTCCTCTCTGCTTTCTCCTGCCAAATAAATATTCCCTAATAATCCCCAAATCTGTTCCTTCATTTTCATTATTTATTTGCTTGTTTAATAAATCAACAGAAGCCTAAACTGACTTAAACATGAGCTGCTCCTTGGCTGAACCACATAGCAGCTTCTGTATAGTGTGCTGTATTTTGTCAGTGTTCTTTGAAGAACCGCTGGTACTCCGGATAATCAGGACTACACAGTGATGTTCCTGAGGCGTGTGTAGGTGTCTTGGGAGAATAATATGAAACAGGTCTTGCATGTGTCTGCTAAGCTAAAGCAACAGGGAAACAGTTAGTTCTGGGCTTCCTGCATTGTACTGAGCTTTTCGTTTCAAAAGCTGACAATTAAATTCTTGGCTATTTGCAGAATATGAGCTGGATCTCCCATAGAACCCCACTGAAAGTGCCTTCCTACTTGACAGGAAAACATTAGCAAATAATAACCAGTTAATTTAAACTGTTACCTAAGCATTCTGCATAACTGTTTCATAAACAATCCGAATAAACATTTTGAATAATCTTATTTAAAAATTCTCTTGATCTAATTTATTTTGCATAAGTATATCTTTAGAATAGAAGAGACT
>NW_020955724.1:90679-130091 GCF_003031625.1 Empidonax traillii
ATTTTTTTTTTTTTTTTTTTTTTTTTTTTTTTTTTTTTTTTTTTTTTTTTTTTTTTTTTTTTTTTTTTTTTTTTTTTTTTTTTTTTTTTTTTTTTTTTTTTTTTTTTTTTTTTTTTTTTTTTTTTTTTTTTTTTAGCTAAATAGACATAGGCTTCACATACTGTAGGGTCCCTCTAGCTGGGTACCATCTTAGGAAAGTTCTATATTATATTACATGTTTCTAGCTGGTGGTTCAAATTTCTAAAGTAGGATTTTTCTGATTACAAGCTAAAGTTTGAATTTCCAACCCCATTGAATCCCCCTTCAAATCTGCTGACTCTGCCAGGCAGACTGATGTTTTAGTGGATTTGTTAATGTTTAAGCTACATTCTTCCCATTCTTTTCTCACAGGAAAATATCTGTAAATAACTCTGTCTACAATTTCTTGCTCTGCTGGGTTTCCTGTCACTCTCAGAAACTTTAGTGCCTTCTTTATTTTGAGTGTTAGTATATCTCTAAGAATAACCAACTGAGGGTATGATGATGGATCAGTGCCATTTGGGTAAAGGAGCATATGCCCCTTTCTTACCTTGTTTTAAAGATACATAATATCACTTTATCTTTGCGTGTGCAATGGAAAATTTTATTTCTACGTTTTAATCTTAACGTAGGATTATTGCAGCACTAGTTTCTTTCTTTGTTTCCTGCAAGAATCATTGAATCTATTGAGATTAAGTCCTTGAATCTCACCCAAAAGCCAGGTCCAGTTTAACTAGTAAAAAATTAAAATATTAAAAATTTTGTAACAAGATTGAGGATAGTTGAAAGTTTTACAAATTGACCTGAAATATGAATTTCAGAACTTTAAAGCAAACAAATTTCAAAAGTTAGCCAGTATTCTTTGTTTGGACTACTGCCAATCCTCATTACACTTGGGATGTGAGGTTTCTATGTTTACCTGAAGAGTTCCTGTTTGACGTTTTTACACAAATCATCCATGTGTTATCTGTTTTCAAAAACTTGATAGAAATCATGGATATTATCTTGAATATGTGATTTTTTTTTTTTTTTGGTGACTTTTCACTCCTCTTAAGGATTGCTGGGGGAGTCAGCCAGCAAACTAGTGAGGACCTTGCACGGCACTGTGCTGGGGCAAGAACAAAATGGTTATGCCTTGGTTTGAGAAAGTTCTGTTGAGCCTGTTAACAGCAGTGCTGGCTGTGTATCAGGAGTGTGGTTGGAGCACAGTGTAGAAAGCTGTGCATTAACTCCTCTCCAAGCATGTGAGGATTCTCCTCTTTCTCCATAGCTGAGTGCCTGAGCTGGATGAAAGCTTTATCACACGCCTCAGCTGTTGGGTGTGGAACCCTCTTAGCTCAAAGGGTGGGATACATGTAGCTCATAGAAGTCCGAGCATGGAAAGTTATGGTCTTCTTGCGAACGCCACCTCAGGACTTTCAGGTTTTTTAGGTTTTCTAGTCTCCATAGTCAACCCTGAAGGTTAGATAGCTATATGTAGAGGGGAATGTGTGTAATTGTGCCTGGAATAGGTAGGCAAGCAAATGCATTAATATGACACAGTAATAAGAACTACAAGTGCTGACTGTTTTAAGGTAACGTCTTTTTGCTCTGGTTGGCTGGCAGTTTGGACTTAATTGGAAGTTATTTTATTATTGTGATAATTTATATTGAATTTAAATGCATTGTACTGGCTGATAGGAATATTATAAATGTAGCAAATCTTCTGCTGGGTAGTCTATAATATAAGAGCTGGCAGGTTTTGTACAGGCTGAATTATCATGCAAAATGTCTGGAAGCATATGATTTATGCCAAAGGTGCTGTAAGATTGCATAAATTTAAGACTTTTATTCTGAACTACTGCCTTCATGCACTACAATAATTATAGGGTGCTGACGATGCAGCACCATTTAAGAAAAGGAATGACTTAATTTTACTGAAGTCTATTGTTAAAGATAAAACTAAGCTACTGTATTAAAAAGAAGAAAAGAAAAACCCTGCACAAGAAGATGAAATGCTGTCAAGTCATAGATCATAACACTGCAGTCGGGAGTTGCTCTCTGATGAGAAAGTGTATTGGTTTTACCTCCTTTTTTTAAAGCATCCTTACATGATCAAACAGTTCATTCAAATGTTGAAATTTGGTGAGACCTCTGTTGCTGTTAACTTTCCATATTGACTATCTAAGAGCATGGTCAGTAGTCTGATCTGAACTGATTCACTGCTAAACCTGCTATAATTATTTATTATCGCTGTGTGTGATTGGGGGTGGGGATATCACTATTCCTGGCAGGGTGATGCTCAGAAGTAGAAAATTACTAGGTCCTGTGTATGCACTTAGTACCATTGTGGTTCACGTGATGGTTACCACTTGGGTGTACACACCTACTCTGCGAAGTTGAACCCAAGACTGTCTGCTAGACCATATTCTGTCTGGAAACCAGCTTCCTCTGTGGGTGTCTGTGGGACATCTGGGAGGCCATTGTTTGTGCTGTAGGAGTCCAGACTATCTTCTGGACAGTGGGAGAGCTTGTCTGTGCACTTGGGCGGGGGGTAGTGAGGCCTGCAGGGTAAGGAAGAACTTGACAGGCAGTCAAGAACAAAAGCAGTCTGTTCTGTTGTCCTCACCCTTACAAACAGGTTGGGTTTACAAGCAAAGTACTTGGTTTTCTTTATTTGACAGACTAGATGAAAAATATTACTAAACTATGAAAAAGACTTAAAAAAAAACCCTAACCAAGTTACATCTGCTGTGAAGAAGAGCCTGAAGAGGTAACTTTGAACCAAAGAGCTTGGACAGTCCGTTGACAGGACAAAGAAATGATGCTGAGAGATGACCCATGTCAAGCCATGTGTCCAGCCTGTGTTAAACTGAGAAGTAGCACCCATCACTCAGCAGTCCTTCCTTGTGCAGTGCTGTGGCTCATTAGGTCCTAATCCTCATTAGTTACCTATTTGTAGCTTACAGCTGTGTGGCACATCAATATAAGGCTGGGTTCAGTGTCATAAGCAGAAGCAATGGAGCTGGAGAGGAGGAAGTGTAGGGAAGGGTGGAAGCTGTAGACATTCAGACGTACTATTCTTTCACTTATGTGAGGTCCCAAGTGCAAATACAATGTTAACAAGAGAAGTCTACGATACATCACGAGTAGTTGCCCCTTCATCTGTTTCTCAATCGCCATCAACATTGAAGTGGAAAATGGAAAAAAGTGCAATGGGAGAGGAGTAATAGATAAAGAGCTGATGCTATTTATTAGCAGTTCTTTCCAGGTCAGCATGACACTGACAAACCAAGTCCCAGTCATGCTAGAAATTTTTGATAAGAGCTCAGACATTTAATATTTGAGGTGACATTTCTAGTTTAAGTTGTGATAGATGTATCTTAGCAATTTTTATATTTTTTTTGCTTCACATTAGCCCTCCAGTTTTATTTATGATATTTCCAATTCTGAGCATTCTAATCTTCTTTTTAAAGTAAAGCTGAAGTATTTATCTGCCAGAAAGAGCGGTGTTGATATAAACAGATATACAGGTGCTCTGTTTTCCCAGCCTTCCAGAAAACAGCTATTCAGCAATACCTACAGTGAAATATATGGTCATCAGGTAATTGAAGTGAGGTGTGAACTTAAAGGCTTTTGTGGAACTATGCTGGATTCTTCTAAGATAACTTTCATTCCAACTTTGATAAAGCAAGTAGAAGAACTGTAAAAAGCCTGACAATTGCAAGAGAGAGACCTATAGTAGGGTGATCTCTAAAGAAGGAAGAATAAGCAGCTTCACTTTCCTTTCCCTCTCATCTATACTGCTTAAAGAAAGCTTGGAGGATTATTTCCATGTTTTGGCTATTCCTAGCAGTAGAAACTCAAATCTGACTAAACATCAAAAGACCTTTTCAGTAATTGGAGCGTAGTGGCATAGCATCTTTAGAATTAATTTGGAAACAAATTATTAGTTAAAGATCCCTATTTTTTTTTTAATGTAAAACACTTTCTGAATTCATTGAGAAATTTAAGGATGGAAGAACCACAAGTCCACAGCAGAATTGTCTATTTTCAGAAAACAGTGAAAATCAAACTTTATAATTCTCCTTTATTAAAGACAACTAAAAGTCTAAAACCTGTTGAGAAAAATACTTACTTTTTTTTTTTGTTGTTGTTGTTGTTGTAGTGCAACTTTAAGTTTCTAATTTTATGGTAAGTTAAATAAAATGTAAATTAGCTGTTTTAATACTCTTTTTTCATTATTAATTTAGTTGCCACCCTCTGTGGAAAAACAGATTTGATGTTAACTTTGGTGCTAGTTTTGTCTGGGAGAGTGGAAAATAAGAAAATGGTTTTACTACTTCTCATGGATTAATGGCCCTCTGATTAGGACTTTTAATTTCCATATAGTTTGCATTATGTTAAAAAACTCAAAAATTACTTCTTAGCTGTTGTAATATTTAATTTAGGATTATGTAAAATCGGATGTGGTTTGAAATGTGGAAATGAGTTTAAACTATAAAAATTTGTTATATGGTTATATAAGGCTATGTTAATTGTGCTGGAGGCTTGAAGAATAATGTTTTTGAAAAAATGCTTTGCATTTAAAATTAGCACTACTATCTATTAAATTTTAACCTTTATTTGTTAGTCACCGTGTTGAAGTATAAAAGTAGAACTTTTAATTTGTGTTTCAAGGTTTAGGGGTTTTTTTAGTTAGGAAGAAGCTATTCTTTTTTTTTTTTTTTTTTGGTTACTCTGCAACTTCATGTGAGGTCACGTTGGAGTTTAACCTCAGCCATCAACTTAGTCCTGCACAGCTGCTTTCTTGCTCATTCCCTGCCCCCAGTGGGTTGGGGGAGAGAATCAGAAAAGTGAGAAAACTCATGGATTGAGATAAAGACAGTTTAATAGGGAAAGCAAAATCCGAGCACTCAAGCAAAGCAAAACAAGGAAAGTATTCACCACTTCACATGGGCAGGCAGGTTTTTAGCCATCCCCAGCTCAGCAGGGCTCCATCACACCTGATGGTGACCTGGGAAGACAAACACCATCGCCCTGAACATTCTCCCCTTTCTTCTTCTTCCCCAGCCTTTTTATACTAAAAGTGACACATATGGTGTGGATGATCCCTTGGGTCCTGGCTGTGTCCTCTCCCAACTTCTCATGCACCTCAAGCCTCCTCTCTGGTCGGGTGGTGTGAGGAGCAGAAAAAGCCTTAATGCTGTGCAAGCACTGCTCAGTGATATCAAAAGAAAAATCTCTGTATTATCAGCACTGTTTCCAGCATAAAGCCAAAACACAGCCCCATACCAGCTACTGTGGAGAAAGTTAACTGTACCCCAGCCAAAAGCAGCACAGGTGGTGATGAAACAGAACTAGTTGTTTAACCTGAAATGAGAACAGTAGCTTCTCAGAAAATATTGCTGCTGTCAAAGGTGGTTTCACCCAGTTCTATTCTACACTGTATTTAACAGCAAACCTGGAATGCTTGAATATGTCTATCTAATTAAAATAATTTTAATAGCTTGGCAATTTTTAGCTCTTAGAAGTTGTCATAACTTGTAATTTTTAGTAATTTCATTTTAGATGAAAATATACTTTATACTTGCAGATGCATCTGGTTTACTCAAAGGCTTGAGAGACAAGGCAGTCACTGGTCATAACCAGTACAGGTTCATAAGGGGAAAGTCCTTTTATGACAAGGTCACCCATTATTTTTTTTTTTTCCCCTTTTTATAATTTAGCAAAGCTTTTGGTAGTGTCTCTTACAGTGTCCTTCTGGATAAACTGTCCAGCACACAAATAGACAAGTCTGTAGGACATTGAGTGAACAACTGGTTGTCAGGTTGGGCTCAAAGGTTATAATAAGTGCAGTTACATCAGGCTGCCAGTTGATCACCAGTGGAGTTCCTCAGGGCTCAGTTTTGGGGTCAGTGGTCTTTAATGTCTTCATGAATTTTTTGGGCACTGCAATCACATGTACACAAAGTAAATTTGCTGATGAGGAGGAGCTGTGGGCACCGTCAAGGGCAGAGAGGCCTTACAAAGAGATCTGGATAACCTGGGGAGCTGGACAGTCTCCAATCACATGAAATTTAGCAAGGGCAAGTGCTGGATTCTCCAAATGGGATGGGGTAATCCTGGTCCTCTCTCTGGTCATCAGTGACAGGACACAAGGAAGTGGAATGAAGCTACATCAGGAAAATTCTGCTCAGACATTAGGAGAAGGTTCTTCACTGAGAGGATGGTCTGTCATTGCAACAGGCTCCCCAGGGAAGTGATCACAGCATCAGGCCTGTCAGAGCTCAAGGAGTGTCTGGCCAATGTTCTTAGGCATACAGTCCAGTGAGGAGCAGGGAATTGGACTTGATGTTCCTTATGTGTCCCTTCCCTTCAACTCGAAATGTTCCATGATTCATTCTTTTACCTACTATGTGGAAAATGACATGGCTCTCATTTAGAATGCAGCAACCACCTGCCAAGTTGTTAACAGAATTTTAATGAATTCATTTTCCTTCAGTTACTCTGAACACTTTAGCTTTTTCAGTCTTTGTTTTTAAGAAATGGCTGTCTGCATTCACTTACGATGATGTAGATTTTTGCATTTGAAAGATGAACAAAGATCTTGGATAATGTTAATTTCTGCAAGATCTGGTGTAAAAGTGCTGAAATGTATTTTTTAGCTGCTCTGCGAGACTTTTGGAGAGGCTAGTTTCCCATTAGGGTTTCAATTTCAGAATGGAAAAGACACATGTAGTAAGCAGTCTCTGCATTGCCATGTTGCAGCAGAATCCCATAATATGAGGTATCTGCCTGTAATTCAAAACTTCAAGAGGGATCCAGCTGAAGCAACAAAGGTCCCACTTTTGGCATTTGTGCAGCAGCTGCCTGGGCATTGTGCCATTCATCAGAGGCAATACACATTCCCTCTCAATCCTGCTGTGATTCCCTTCCTCCCCCCTGTTCCAAATGCTTTCGTAGAGCTGAGCCACGTGAACTTTCATCAGAGGAGGTGAAAGTGGTGTTGCTCGTTCTGAACATGCTGGCATTGTTTTCCCAAGTTCAAGTCCCACTGAAGGTTTATTCCTGTTTTTCTCCTCACAGTTGCTCCCTTTTAGCCCTACAGTTGATTTGCTCCTTCGTGTAATTACATGAAAAAAGCTAAAAGCCTTTTCCAGGCAAAGAAAATTAATGTCCTTTTATACTGAGCTGTACTACATTACCAGTAATCCGGTTACGTTCGGTCCTTTGCAAATGAAGACCATAAAAGACAAGCAGCTTTGATCCATCTCAGTTACAATTGCCATGATATCCCATCCTTGGAGTCAATGTGGAGTTTTTTCAGCAACAGTTGGTACAGTTACTGAATGTGGAACCTAATTTTCATTGTCACATGATATAAATGATGGTTGGGGAGATTATTACATCATTTTGTAAGAAACTGTAGGTAAAAACATAAATATCATCTATCTGTCTTCTGGGAAAAAAAAAAATTAAAATAACCCCAAAACTTTGTCATCATGAAATAAGTCTTAGGAACCTCTGCACAAGAGCAGCTGTGAAAGGGAATACCGGATGGGTGGTCTCTTCCATCAGGGAAATGCTCTTTCTCTCTCTGTCCCTCTCTTTCACAAAATCCTTGTTGATGCAAGAAGGTTGGTGAGCATTTAGATGAGGTCCTAAGAGATAAACCAACTTTCTATTTTAATATATATTGTGGTAAGATTATTGTGTTTAAAGTTTGCTTCAGCTGTTTCCCATGTGATCTTGTTGGCCATGTATTAAAGTGAGAAACTGCTGTGATAAAATAGATGTAGAAGTAATGTTCATTATGAGTAATTATAAATTTTGGTGGGTGAAAGAGCCTCAGGGTCACCCCTGCCCAAGAGGAGATTCCACACACAGAACCTTGAAGATAGTTCTCCGAATTGCTCTTAAACCCTTTAAGTTGTAGAGCACTGCAGCTTGCCTTTTGACCTTCCTCTTAAACCCATCCTTCCAGTGTTTAAGGGAAAAAATTCCAGGAGGACAGATGATATGTATGTAATGATCTATAGTAGTTTCTCCATATCCGTATCACTGGTTTGCATCCAGCCTAGGTGGTAAAGTCTGAAAGCTGTTGCCAACTGATAGCTTTCTGGTGGGCTGTGAGAAACGAGCACCCATCCAGGACTCAGTGAGTAGAGGCTTCCAGAGCAGAAATGCAATTTCACTGCTTAGTACCTATTTGCAGTGTCAGCAGAGGTGCTGATGCAGAAAGAGATTCAGAAGACTGAATTCCTTTGGACTTATGTGGCCCAAAAATAACAGTGTGTGTTTCAGAAGAGACGGTAATGGAGAGCTATATTACAAATAGACTTTGTACAAATATGACAATTTTATTTTCACATAACAAGGTGTTAACAGCAAATGTGGTAAAACCAGTAATAGGAATAAACTATACTGGGTTTACACACTAAGTAGGAAACAAAGGATAGGACTGAGTCTGCTGTAAGCACTGATAAGTTAAAAGCAAGGGGAGCTTGTGGTGGCTGCTGTGACAGTCTTGGCACAGACTGCCTGAGAAAGGTGCAGAGCTTCCAGCCTTGGAGGCTTTTAGGAACATGTATTGTATAAGCTACTTGGATGGAGAGCACAGCCTTGGATAGTGAGTAGGTATTTCTGCAATTATTCTGAGGTCTGGCAAATGTGAAATATTTCCCACTGAACGGTGAGAGGTAATGGGTTTTTTCCTCTGCTGGTCTCTTGGGAAGCAGTTACAGGCCATCTCTACTGTTTCCCAGCTGTGAGTGTGGCATGAAGCATCTGGCAGAGCTGGAACTGGGACACAGCTTCCTGCTGAGCAGATGTCTGTATCTGTTGATACTGCTTTTGGAGAGACGGGTGTACTAAATGCGTGTTTGAGCCTTACTTGGCTCTGAGTCTGATTCTGTGAAAGTTAGGCAACAGTGGGATTAAGGTACATGACTGTTGGTCAGTTTCCTTATGTGGACTAAGTGTGATGCCACTTTATGAGTTCCCTGAGGTGTCATCTCAGTGTCTTCAAGGGGAGTGTGCTGCACCATATAGCCAAGGATCACCTGTTCTACTTTTTACTCATTGTTCAGTTGTAATTACTGTGTGCTGCTTAAACTCTGCTCTGAAGACTGCAATGACCTTATTATGATGATATTGGGCTGCTTCATAAAATTTTAGGACTTTATTTTTCAGAGCACTCGTTTGAGGGAGAGTGGAGGGTTGCCATTTCTCCATTATAACACATGGGAGTTGAACACAACAAGGTTCAGGAAGTTTTTCTTTTCTGCCCTGTATTTTTTCAGGACACTTTGTGTTAAATAACAGCCTGTGTTCATGGTGCAGGTCCCACTCTAATTTTAAGTGCTTGGCCATTCTGCCTGTGGAGCAACCTTGGTCTGAAGAAAAACAACTAAGGAAAAGGAATGTGATTAGTAGGAACATGACTATGTGAGGAATTTTGCTATGCATTGCAAAAAGGCTCTGTGGTAAATGAAAGGATCATATTGGATTTCAAGGACAGGAGTTGACTGGCTTGACATTAAGAGCATTGTTCCTGGACTTCTCCCTTTCAGGACACAGGTCTTCAAGTGTTACATGATTAGGTTGTGCATGATACTGCTTTCTCCCTAGAGCAAGCTAGTCCATGCCCATGGAATGTGAAACTCACTTTTATTTTCATAGAGAAAATAAACCTGTAATCGCAGGAATGGACCTGCAGTGGACTGGTAGTGATGGTTCCCAATGTCCACTGGGTGAATTTGCAATCATAATGTCCTCCTAATGTGGATGTCAGCGTACAACTTCCCAGGTTTTAAAAAAGCGAACATTTATCCCCCTCAACTCTTCCATGTATGTGTTACTGCTATCATGGTTTGCGGGCAGGCAGCTCTAGAGTCACAGAAGTCACCTTTGCCCCTTTTGCTGATGGTTCTATTCCAACAATGTTTGACAAATGGTTGTCTTCTGTGTTGGTCACTTTGCCTTTGGGCTTTGCAGCTCTTACCTGTGCACTGGGATATTTAAAAAGTCAGCTGGGTCTCGCCCTGCACTCTGGTAAGGAGTTCTTTCTTGAAGGAAGTTCCCTTTCCCTCAAAGATAAGTTTGACTCCACTATCAAGTTTCAGTGGTGACTTGCGTATCTGTGGTCTTATTTTAGTCACCTTCTTCTCCTCTGGCCTTTTCACGTCTCTGTGCTCCACAGATTTTTCATATTTGTGTTCTTGTTTGTTGCTGGAATGTGCCACTGGTATTTCTGAGGGCTTTCAATGTAAGCAGATGGGTTTTTCCACACCATTCTGATGAGCTTTAGAATGCCTTGTGCACACTAGTCGATAGACCATCATCCTGTGTGGAAAGTGGACATGCAGGGACATGTCCCTGTGTCCCTGTCTACATGTCCCTGCACGTAGAACATGTCCCTGCATGTTTAACCTCCTTTGTAGACAAATAAGCATTTTATAAATATATTTACAAATAAATATATTGCTATTTTCTTCACTGCAAACACAGCCCATTCTTGGGATTGATTATGGTAATTATGAAATGATTGGCTTTTCTTCACTTGTCAGGTTTTCTCATTAAATCTGACGGTAGATACCTTTTTTTAACTCTGGACAACATTTTACCCAAAAGGTTATTGTGCATGAAGATAAAGTGGTGCTGTTTTGAATGTTCCATCCTTGTTCATGAGATTGATTCATTTAAGTCCCTAGTAGTGTTATGCGTTCTTCCCTACTTTCTTCTAGAATCTAAGACCAACCTGTTGAGTGCTTCTGCTGTCTCAGAATAATTTCATGCTTACTTGCTCCTTCTATAGAGGAAGCAACCTCTAATTGTGAATTATTTCCTTATATACTTCACATTTTCATGGTGGAGTTCACCTGGGCTTATGTTCCAGCATACACATGAGCAAGAGCATATAGAGAAAGTGAAAATTATTCATTAATGATCTAACAGCCTGTTGTGATCAGAGTTGAGCTCTATATAGGCTTCAGATGTGAAAGATCATATCAGCTGATGAGAACAACAGATCCTTACTGCAGGGGCAGCATGATTCCCATTTTCTGTAAATGGAAATGGAAAGCTACAGTTCTCTCGTCAGTAGGGTGTGAGACCTGGGATGAAGATGTATCAGTATTACTATAATGTATGTATAGCCTGAATGTTCATAACACATTCCAAGTGTGACCTTCAAAATTGTTATGCACTGAATATGCAAGGTTTATTTTGTTTATTTTTAACTTTGTGAGAGAGCTACATGTAGGAATAGATTTTGAAAAATGTGTTAGTTCTTATGTGATCACCTCCAAAAATCTGTAATTTGTGTCAATGTCTATTGATATACTAAGTTCTCTAGGTGAAAGAACTGAAGAAGGCATTTGGGCTCCAAGCTCTGAGGTTAAAACAGGAGCTTTAATGCTACCTCCTCTTCCAGCTTTGAAGAATTAATGGATGTTCTCCTCTGTAGCTATTTTTTTTTAATTAGTTTTCTCTGTGAATTTTATTCTGATATTTTATATGCAGTGTCTTTCAGACTAAGGGTGTGAGGTGCTTTCCAGACTCCCTTATAAAATTTCAGGATCTGCCTTAGTGTTTCCTTTCCTCTTTTAGACTAAAGTGCTTGTTCATTCTCTCCCCGCCCTCCCCGCCCCCACTGCCCTGATTTCCCACTGCTATCTCAGGATGCAATTCTCCTGGTGCTTTGATATGCTTGGGCTTACACTTTCTATTTGAGCTGAGCTCCCTGTCATGGGATAGTTACAGGCCACATTCCTGTGCTGGAAATAGATACTTTTTGCATAACCTGCTTCCTTATAGCCTTTAGCATCTAAAGCCTCTGGTAAAGCACTGTCTCCACTACCATAGATGGAGCAGCATGGGAATCTCATCAGAAGATGAGAAAGGTGACAGGAAGAATGTAAAAGCTTGCTGGGTTCCTAAGAGGTGGAAGTTCAGGGTGTCTGTTTGTTGTGAGATATCTTCACTGTACTATTATTTTTATTTAAACTAAATAACAAAACCCATCTTGTTCTTATTAGATATAGATGTAGGAAAAAACCCCAAATACCTTATGAGGCATAGAATGACTTAATGCATAAGCACTTGTAGTCCCTTCATTCTCCTCTGTGCCCTTAATAGGAAATTATTCAGCATGTTCTGCTTTTGATTTTGCCAAAAGATGTCTTCTCAAGACCCAAGCAGCAAAACTGAAGTATTGCTCAGAATGTGTTCTAATGATCATCGACTGCCTGTTTAACTGTTGTTTACTTCCTCATAAAAAAAAAAAAAAAAAAAGGGGGGGGGGGAACATAAGGATTTAATTTTTTTTTTGATAAAAGGTTACTCTTCATTTCAGGTTACTGTAATATTAGGCAAGGACTGTCTTGTAAACACAGATTTCTGTAGTTCTGAATTAATTTTTGCCTGTGATTCTGTCAGCAACTACAACTGACTTTGGGAAAGTCACTTTTCTCATATGAATATCTGCTTCCAGTCTTTAAAATAACACTCCTTTGTCTCTTAGGATTCCAGTTCTTTGCTGCAGAGACAACTTCAAGTGACAGTGTCCAGTTGTTGGAGTAGGCTCTCCTTGTGTGATGACAAACCTAAATTCAGCTTCTCACTCCTGCCAAAGTTTCCTGTGTGAGCTTTGGCAATTCACTTGACATCTCTTTGCTATCCATGAAATGGGATAATAGGCAATGTCCTGCTGTACAAGAATATTCAGGAGGTGTACCTTCAAGAATTGAACTTCAAGAATTTAGGTTGTGGTTACACAGCTTTTAAAACTGACCTTAAAATGTGAATGCTGTGATCCAGTTCTGCCCTCCTTTTGCCCTGAGTATGCCTTCCTCTGTGTGCCCTGGCCAGACTGATGGTGCTTTTTCTTCATAGGAATAGTTTGTGGTTGGCTCAGCTTCTTGAAGTGTCTCACTGAATAGATACGAATGCCAGCACCTGGGAAGGGTGGGGTGCTGCAGGGGAAGTGAGGAGACGAGAGGAACTCAGGAGTTTGGATTTGCAACGGCTTTAAGTTGCCAAAACCTTTCAACCTACAGAGACTGCAGTATCTCTATGTGAAATAATGATGTTGAATAAATAGCTACTAGGACAGAAACACCTTGTTCTCCACAGACTTGGTGTGTGAGTCGTCCTTGCCTGAAAGCTGGTGCAGAGTAGTATCCAAAAGTAAGATTCCTAGAGTTTTCTCCAGCCCACCCTGTGCTGAGAAATAGTCATCCTCCACCCACAATCTATACTCCACTCAGTTCCAGGATTTCTTGTTGCTGAATGTACCTCTCTCTGCTGAGTCTCCTCCTGTTATTCTCCTATGCAGTTCATAGTATTTGTCTCTGATCTCCAAAGTGGTTCCTTTGCCTTAGTCCTATTCTTTTGTAGGGCAAGCCTAATGCTATTTATGTTCTTAATATGTAGGAGGTTACTTTCCCTCTCCCTTTCTTTTCCAAAGTACTGCAACAGGGTAGGTTCAGATTAGATATCAGGAAGAAACTCTACTGTGAGGGTGCTGAGGCATTGACCAGGTTGCCCAGAGAAGCTGTGGATGCCCCATTCCTGGAAGTGTTCAAGGCCAGGTTGGATGGAGCTCTGAGCAACTTCATCTAGTGGAAGGTGTCCCTCCCTGCCCAGGGAGCGTTGGTGTCCTCTCCCTGCAGGACAGTTGGAACTACATGAACTTTAAGATCCGTTCCAACTCAAACCACTTTATGATTCTATGAAATCCAACCCCCCTCCCTGCAAAAAAAAACCCAAAAGGCAGGGAGGAATTAAAAAGACTTGACTTTGTCTTTTAGACTTGCAGTAAGTCATTCTAAAGGCATGGGAAAGCGTGTTGATAATGCAGTGCTTCACTGAAGAGTACATACTTCCAAAAGACATATCATAAGGAACAAATCATTGAAAAAAGTAACTCTCAGGTTGTACATTTATTTCTTTAGTGTCCCTGGTGGCAGCAGGCAGCAAAATACTTGCATTCATGTCTTTGATATATACTGTAATATATGTGGGTGTGCATATATATATATATATACACGCCATAACTTTGGTGTAGGGAGGGATATATGAATTTCTAAGAGCAAGTTCTAAATTTTAAAGTCTGTGTTTAACAAAGGACTTAGATTGTTTCTATCAATTTGCAGCATGTTCATGATAACCTGATACATGGTAACATGTACGCCCTGCCCTTGTTTTCCTTGATTGATTCTGTGGGAGAAGTAAATGCAATGGTTAAACACAATGCACCATTGAATTCATTCATGCCAAATTTCAGAGGCTACTGCTAGGTTGTATGATAGAAGGGTAATAACCATAAAGGAGCAGAATGTGAGAGAACCCTACTAACCCACAGTCATGCAAAGGGAACACCCTGATTTGACTTCTCCCCAGACTGTCACAGGAGACGGATCAGCCTATGGTCTGGGTATAAAACCTGTCAAGATGAGTCAACATGAGAGGCTGGTCAGTACATTTGCGATCATCCATGGCATGGAATGTCACAGGAACAAATGCCAGATTCTGCCCCTGGGACAGAGTAGCATCAGACACAAGTATAAACTGGGACAGGAGTGACTGGAGAGTGCCCTGAAGAGAGGGACCCTGGGGGTGCTGGTGGGCAGCTGCTCCATGTGAGTCAGCAGTTTATGCCTGGGCAGCCCAGAGGGCAAACCACGTCCTGGGGAGCATCATGCCAGCTGGTCAGAAGGAGGGATCATTCCGCTGTGCTCAGCGTTGTGTGACCTAACACGGAGTGCTGGGTGCATTTCTGAGCCCCTCCATTTCAGAGGGGTGTGAAGGTCCTTGAATGTGCTTAGAGGAGGGCAACAAAGCTGGTTGGGTGGCCTGGAAGGTATGTGTTGTGAGGAGCAGCTGAGGACTTTGGGCTTGTCTGGTTTGTTTGCTACTGGCTGGATGTGGGGACAGGAACCTGCAGCAGCCTTGCCTCTATGGGGCTATCAGATTTGGCAGCTCTTAGCAGCTTCTAGTTACCCTTTCTAACTGAATAGCTCAAAATCTGACATTTAGATATTAGTGACAGGAATGGAGTGAAAAGGGGGTTGGTTTGGTGTGTATGGCTTTTTTTTTGTTTGTGTTGGACATTTGAGAACAAAGTAGTTCTCAAATAATTCGGTATCTTTTATACAAATGAGTCATGACACAATATTCTTAGATGTTTGCCTGTGTTAGCAACTGGGATTAGGCTTGCACTTATGTGTCTTAGTTTCTGTGCCTCCTTCTGGCACTTCCAATTGGCCTTTCTCCATCTCTGACATCTTGCTGTTAAATAACAGCTTTTGTCCCCACCAAAATTTTCCAGGTCACAAGATGCCTGAACTCTAGGGCATCCTAATAAAATGGGTTGGCTAATCTAATTGTGAAGGCAGGCTGCAAAGTACACAGCTGGTTCTGCTGACAATGCAGAATGCTGTTACAGGTGCTGAAAAGTGATAAAAGTGTATTTATTTTAAAATAACTTCCAGTGGATTTTGTGTCATCCACTTACATTGTGACTCGTCTGGTGATCCTGAACTGTGAAGCTGCAATGTAAAACCATTAGATACCACTTTGTGTACTTCTTGGTTTCAAAGAGCTCCCTTCTCAGTTGTCAGACCCTGTATTTCTGTTTCTCCTGGAGCCAGAGCTGGCATTCTGTCTGGCTCCCCAAGACACTGCTCCAAACAGCTGGCCTCTTGCAAGAGAGGGAACTTCTTTAACTTGTGATTTGTGGAGCATATATACCTTTGTCTCGTAATAGCCCTCAGATGTTTGCAAAGAGACAGTTTTCTAATCCACCCTATTTTCTTACTGGTTGTTTTTTCAGCTTTTCTGTTAAGCCACTAGATCAATGCAATAAATATCCTGAGAGTAAAACTGAGTCTGTGTTACTCCTAAACTATAACAGAACTATTCTGCATTCATCAGGCCATCGCTATTAAAGCAGAATGGAAAGCAGTGGCTGATGTATACATCTTAACACAGATCCACGGACTGAAATTGAAACCCAAAAAATGTGTACAATGCATATGTCCCTGGTCTCCTGGCCAGCATTGCCCCTTTATTTGTTTTTTGTTGCCCCTGGAGCCATTGGTCTGTGCCGTGTACCAGGAGAGCATTAACCTTGTTTTATCTCCATTTGTGGCAGAGTGTATATGTGAAAAAACAGCCCATCTTCACTCATTTCTCTTCTCCACCTTCTGTGTTCCCTGTGATATGCCTAGTATTGAGAAGTCTCTTTCCCAATCTAATATGAACAGCAGCACAGAAAGTGTTTAAAAGTGCCGCCAAGGTAAAGCTTTATCTTGCTGGGATTTAAGCATATATACAAGAAGGTCTTCAGTTTTGTGTGTATTTACCATTTACTGACTTACTAAAACATGAACCTTCTAAATAGATTGAAATGCTACAGCCGTGTGCTGCTGTCTGCCCTGCCCTTTTCTCCCTCTTGTACAGCTTTTCCTCAGGTATAACAACAGTGTTTGTGCTTTACAACATTGCTTTTTGTTATGTTGTAGGTATTTACATTTCTAGGAAATTCTAGGCCTGAAGTCCCATCTATCATCTCTTACCTGGCCTGTTTATGGCAGATCTTCACTCTCCGTTGGTAGCTGAAGACTCAGTTAGCCTGAAGAACAGGCTGATTTGCACAGTCTTACTATACTTGGAGAGGTTTGTAGAGAAGACAGGTAGTCAGGTTCTTCTCAGAGATGCACAGGAAGGACATCAGACAGGGGTCACAGTTGGTGCCTAAGACCCCAGTGGAGGCGAGGAAAAAATTTTTTCCTGGGGGTGCTGCTGTGGGAAGAGATTACTCTAAGAAGCTGTGGAATCAGCAGCCTTGGAAGTTTTCCAAATTCAGCTGGACAAGCTCTTAAGTAATATGATACAGCTTTGAAGTTTGCCCTGCTTTGACCATGGGGTTGGACTAGGTGATCTCAAGAGGTCCCTTCCACCCTGCATTATTTTGTGAGTACAAACAGCATCCCTGAGTGCTTTCTTGTCAGCAGAAGGCTGACTGTTTAATTTCTTATAATGTTAAAGAGTGAGTATGGGAGTGTGTGGAAAAAAAAGGTTGATTTTTCTCTTTCTTAGCCCTGAGTTTAAATAGTTTGCATTCAGTGAACCTTCTTGCAGTGCCACTATTGTGTGATTATTGTTTTTGTGAGATGGTAGGTAAAATGAAGTGTCAGTGTGAATGAAGGCTGGCAACTATAGTGTTGACCTTCAAATGAAAGCTGAGGTTTTTCTTAGCAATTACTGTCCTGAAAGTATAACCACTGGTAAAATAATGGGCCTGATATTACAAGAGGATGCAAACTTAGCAATATAGCAAAATTAAGCAATAACAACATGAGTTCATAAAGAATAAATCTTGCCAGACAGTGTAATTGCTTTTTTTGATAGAATTGCAAAATTAATGATTTTAGGGGATCAAGAGGGAAGCAGGTATATGTTTACCTTCTAACATGAAGATTAATTGAAATTCGCTTGGGTAGGAAGAGAAAGTTGGGTGAAAGATAGTAAACAGGAGCTGATTATCCACAGCAGTATAATGGTTATGTAGGTTGGGAGTTAGACTGGCATTGTGTAACATTTCTGTTAATGATATGACAGAGGGAGAGAGAAAATACTCTTAATGAGCTTTGAAAACAAACTGGGAATTGTGAGCCTCAGAGCAGAAAAATAAGGGGGCGAAGGGTTTGGATACATAAAGAGAAAATAAAATGAGATTAAACTCAGGGAACTGTTAAATCAGAAGCTTGTAAGCTATCTGGAGCATTTATCCTAAACAGAAGTGGGGAGAGAGATATTCAAAAGAGATGCCCATCTGTGGTGCTGAAAATGGCAGCTAGGGCCCTAGAGCCCCTTTTGAGCAAGGGACTTGGTCTTGCTCCTGTCACTGAGCAGGGCCACTTTAAACCCCTTGACCAAGCCACTGGGCTTGCAATTCACTTTCTGCTACTGTTGTGATGTTCTGCTACTGTTGTGGTCTGTGCTTGAGTCTACTCCACACACTGTTAGAGGTAAAGGTGTCTCTACCCTGCTCCAGTTCAGTCTAAAATTTACTGTTACTGTTTAAAATTCTGCCAGAAGCAGAACAAAAGAGTTCTGGTTTTCTTTTGGGCTGTAATGGTTGAGCTCATTACAGACCTCCTCTCCTTCCCCACTTTCCACCCTCCCCCAGACTCCAAGATCTCCCTTATGTCCCTCTGACAGGGCTGTGCAGGGTAAAAGCAGAGCGCACAGAATGCGAGCCCCGAGTCACGTGCGTGCCCGTTCTCCGTGCAGGCTCCACGTCAACCTTGCTTACTGTTCTGCCCTGCTGCTATTGATACTCCAAACACATGCTGCGGCGGCTTGGGTTGGGTTTCCAGGACTCGTAGAGCACCGTGCCTGCTCCCTTCCCTCAGGTTTCGCTGGAGACAGTCTGGATGCATAAATCTTACTTCTTTAGATATCCAGAATGAAAATAAGTTATGTGATTTTGGGGAAGGAAGAGTGGCCAGAATCTGTTACTGTTGCCATGTTGCAACTTCATTTTAGCAAAGGGGGAGAATTTTTTTTTTTTTTTTCCCAAATAAATGTGGAGAGAGAGAGGCCAGCAGGATAAAGTTGGATTGACCACTGAATGACTTAGGTTTATCACTGTCCATATTTCTTTTAGAGCTTGAAAAAGAAGTTCAGCTAATTTTCTGCATGTTCATCCCCTTGTATGTTCATCCCCTTGACTCTTCTAACAGCTTCAAGTGTGCACTTATCTGTACTGACATGTTGAAACGGGACTTTTAAAAATCTCAAGGAGATCTGATTCTGCTAGGAACATAAGCATTGCTTATTACTTCTTAAATCCATAGGAACGATACCATGGGTTTTTATTTTGGACTGTAGCAAGTTTTTTCCTCGGACTTACAGCCAGCAAGGCTACTTATAGAAATGGTCACTTGCTCTGGGAAGAAACTCTGTTGTCAACCTGCATGGCTACCCTGATTAGCCTCAAAAAGATAACTCATGTCAGGGTCTGAAAATCCATTGGATTCTGTAAGAATGAAAGGAATGTACAACACTTTGAATGTATGTGCATAGGGTTCTTTAACTTCATCATGAAAATTAGTTGTGTTTTATTATCACATGAGTACTAGAAGTTGGGAAGTTAAAAATATTTTGGTTCTTTCAGCAGTTCCGTCAAAATAGCTCTTTAGCATTATTAGCACCCAATGATCAAAACCATGTTTGTTTACTTTCTTCGCATTTTGTGCTCCTTGTGATGTTGCACAGTAAAGACATGAAAACACTGCAGAGGAGATGTTTCCCTGTGCTAATGCTTGCCATTAGAACAGCTCATTACAAAGAGGTTAGAGACAATGTGACTAGTAATCCTTCAAAATCCCAGGGGAAATAATGCACCATGTATGCTGCAGAATGAAACATCTAGGTGGGCTCAGCCCCATGACTGTCCATAACTGTTACAGGCTCTACCAATACAGCAGTTATTTGGGGATGTGGCCAGATGTAGCAACACTTTGCCTTTTTCCTTTGAAAGACTAGTCCTTTACTCAGTATTTTGATGAAAACCTTTAGAATCAGACCAATGTACATTTTTCGTATACGTGATCTGATATCTCTTTTAGCTCTTAAAGAATCAACAGCTGCTAAAGTCAGACTCCTGTCCAGAAAGCTTTGTTCACTCTTAATACAGTAGCATCTGAAATGTCCTTCTCATCTCCACCGATTGTTTTTGTGCAAAGTTTCATGGACTTTTCTTTTTTCTTCAGAGGGGCTTTCAGAAGAAAACAGTGTGATAGGAAAGATGTGTCATAACTTTCTAGACTCTCTAGAGTGACGTTATTTTATGTTGTTAATGCCCAGTTAAGGAGATGGATGCATCTAAAACTGTATCAGCTTGTCAGATCAAAGTCCTTAAATAGTCTTCCATTGTCATGACATAGTGGCAACACCAAAAGAAACTCCAGTATCTCTGTGCTCAAGGATCAAGCTTTCTTCTTCTATATAAGTAGCTTTAATTTAGGATTTTTCAGAAATTTACTCTGGAGGAGATTAAACCAGCCCTTCATCTGTGCAGCCGGTATGTGTCTAGGGGCAGATGGATTGTCTTTAAATAATTACTAATCCCTGTTTTTTGCAAATATATTACATTCCTTTCCTTGAGGAAGGCCCTTTATTCTGACAAATATATTCCTGTATGGAATTCACACTCCAGTAGGGAAAAAAAAGCAGAACATGATAATGGGAAAGACTGGAATTCATTGTGTAATTTCTTCTGTTAAAAAAGAAATTTCTTCTGTTTAAAGAAAACATTTGTTACTAGATTAGAAAGGATAACTACCAAATTAAGTCACACAGATCAGACAGGCTTTATGATCTGCAGATAATTGATAGGATGAGGATGCACTAATTTGTAAAATCTAGCTATGATAAGAAACACATCTTTTTTTTTTCCCCTCCTCATCAGTGTGATAGCAATTTCAATTTGCCACTTTTTCACTACTACTGCAAGGAGTTCAGTGTCAGTCTTTTGCAGTCCAAGGAGACATTATGCTTTGATAAGAAATTCCACAGCCTACCACTGGGGCCAGTTGCTGACTTAAGTTTTGGATATTGGAATAAAATGTTAGAATCACAGCAAAGTCTAGGTTGGAAGGAGATGTGGAGAGCATGTGGTCCAAACTTCTATTGAAAGCAGGGCCCCAGTTCAGGTTATCTAGGCTCCTGTCAAGCCAAGTGAATATTTCCACTAAGGGAGATTCTACCATCTCTCTAAGCAAGCTATTTCAGTTTTTAACTGTTCTCCACAGAATATTTTTTTTTTTTTCATTTATATCCAGGACAACTTTTTCCCTGACCAGTTTATTTCTATTGCTTGTCCTGCCAACATGCATACTTGTGTACCACCATCTTCTGTAACTGCTTTTTAGTTATTGAAAGACATTTATTGGCGTTCTGGAAAGTGAGAGTCTTTTACATGTTAGGCAACACATCTGTCCTGAACTTAGTGTCTGCCTAAAGCCTTAATATTAACATTTTATGAGGTGAAAGTTTTATTTCAAAACAGTATATAGCATCTCTTGAGGGTATCTTAATTTGGAATTCTGTCCCTAAGCACCTATCTTTTCTATAACAGAAGGCAGTGCTTTAAGTTTTCCCAGTATTGAGAAATGTGTGTCAATAATGTGTATCTCACTTTTCATTTTGAAGAGTCCCTGTTTGCTTTAAAAATGTGGTTTACAGATTGTTCATAAGAGCTACTGGTGACCAGCCTGTGAAATCTGAGAGGGAATCTGGTTGACAGAACTTTGTAGCAGTGTACCATGTCAGGCCTTCAGTAGTCTGAGGGTTGGGTTTTTTTTTTTTTTTTTTTACTGCTTGAGAATGCAGGACACCGTGTAGAAATCTGTTTTGGATTATTTGGCTTTTGAGCATTTATCTGTTATATTAAAATAAAAATAACTGGATTAAATATGAAGGATGTTTAAAATGCATGAAGATAGCTCTGTGCTAGATATTTTGAAGGCTCTGGTGCCTGGGAACAATTTGTTAGGGAACAATTCATAGGGAAGAATTCATTATTCCCCCCTCCCCCTTCCCTGCCTACGCCTTGGTATAGATGTAGTCTTTTATACTCAGTTAGGTATCATTGATATGTGATGGAGACTATATAAACACAGCAGATGTATTAAGTAGGTACAAAAGTGAGACATCCTTATAAATGGAGCTATGGAACAGTGATAGGCACTCTTGGGGAGGCACTGGACTGGAATAAGGTTTCTTTGAAATGATCAAGACATTTTCTTAGTCTTTTATTTGCAGCGTAATACATAAGCCTGTCCTCCAATTACAGGACAGGTGCAAAGCATCATTCTGTTTGGAAAAATATTCCATGTAAAAAAGAAACTGCACCTCGCAATTCATCAACTCTGTTTGCTTTGTATCCCAAACTCCTGATTCTGTTGATTAAACTTTTATTGCTTTTTGTTTCCTTTAAACCTAGAGTTCCAGTGGTACACCTGATAGGGAGTGAGAAGAGTTCTTTTATTTTCAGTCCCAGGCCGAATTACTTACCATATTACAGTTTCTGAACCTTTTTTTTTTTTTTTGTGTACGGGGCAGAAAGCATTCAGGTTGATATAAAAAGAAAAAAAAAACGTAGGGAACTGAGCTGACTTAATGTAGCAATCCTTGGAATACAAGAAACATGAGATTTCAGAGTGCAGTTCATACACTCAGGTTTTGGTTGGAGTTGTGTGTATTTGAGTACTGTATTTCTTCAAGAAAAGAGAAACACAGAATCTTTTCATGATCACCAAATTATCTTGCTTCAGCTTGCAGTAGAAGGGAGTAACCCCATTACTGATAAATGTTTAATATAACAGTTTCCATTCTTTTGGAATAGAAACATTAAGTACTACACAAGAGAGTTCTGTTTTAAAACCATGGGCTCAGAGGAAGGTGGGGGAGGAGAAGACTGAGACGTGGTCAGTCTAGAAAAGTTGAGTTTCAGATATGGGATAAGATGATGAGTTCGTAAAACTCTTCTGAAAATTATCTGGGTGGCTTGAAAGAATTTTCTGTGACTTCTGGGCAGATGTCTGGCAGGAAAGGGAAAAGTGCACATAAGAAATGAGTATATGAGAAAAACAACACAGAAGGAGACCCCACTGGCTGGATAAAATCCAGGGAACAAAGTATCTTTCATGTTGTCCAAACCTGCATGGATCTGTTTTATAGACACTGGGATTATAGACTTAAAACAACAACAAAAACAATCAAAACATTACAAATGGATTATATGATTGTAGATTTACCTTTAACTTGTTCTCTTGAAGGGAAGAAATCTGGAATGCCTTTTCAGTAAATTAGGTTTAAAGTTGGTGTGGACTTGGACACTGAGGAGAAAAGAGAGAAAGATCAGACACATATTATTGCTGTGGACATAAAATTTGACTCCTACAAGGCATATTTGGACCAAAATGAGCACTGTCTACCCTTACGTGATATTGCATTTTCTAAGCCTTTAGTTTAATCCATGTTGTTTAAAAACTCGTCTGGATGCACACCATTGACTGAGCATTTATGGCCATGTATTTGATAGATTCCTCTGAACCAGTCTGCAGAGCATAGCATGAAACATCATGTTGATTGCTTTTGAAATAAAATGCCAGCATTCCAATTAATTTGTAAATGGAAAATATCTGCCTGTGATGAATTAACAAAGTGCTGCTTCTAAAGGCCAATTGATATTTCATACTATAACTACTGCATAGTTGTGACATACCTAAGTAGATCAGAGTAGACTGAAGGACACAAATAGTTTTCCCCTCCAAAAGACATTTTCTTTTTTTTTGTCTTTCAGATGCCTCTATGGGGAATTTTTGCAAGGTTCTTAGTTTCTGACTGCTGATCGAGGGTATCTATCTTGGTTTTCTCATCTCTGAGAGACACTGATGATACAATTAAACTTTTTCAAAACTGAAGTGAATGTGGGCTTGGCTTTTGGGAAAGAGTCAAACATGCTTGCATCTATTCTTTACACCCCATATTAGGCTCTGAATGCCTGGTATTGCAGCTAGCACACAGCATTCTCTCCAACTGTAAATAAGTCCTCCATAATGCAGATAAGGTTATAAAAATTACATTTTACCATTATAGTTATGCCTCTATAAGAGCTTGTTAATTAATATACTGTAAAAAGTTAAGTAGTTCCTACTGTAAATCAGAGAATTGAACTGCTGCATTTTTTTGTTGCTTGACAGGCAGGGTCACATCAAAGTGTACTCTGATTTCTTCCCTTTTTCTTTCCTCCTTTGGCATTTTAAATCTCTCACACCCTTGTAATAAGAGCTGACACCGATCACAAAGCTGATGAATAGTAGCACCGTCACATAAACCTGCTGGATTATAGTAAGAGGTTTACCTTGTTTTCATTGTTACACCCTTTCTTGTATCTCATGCAGAATAGATGAGAGCCATTTAGCCTCGTTCTTGTGAGATGAGTAAGGTTGCTAAAATATCTGCCTCCTCTTGGGATTTAAATCTGACTCTGTTGTTGGCAAAGCAAAAAGCATTAATTGCATGACTGTTACGTTACAGGCACATCCTATTTTAAATGTTGAAGTTCACCACATTCCACCATTCCCTGCACAACATGGAAGAAGCTTTATTGTGAAATAGAGAAGCTTTATTGCAAGGGCAGATGCAGATGCTCAGATAGGATTGTTTTTATAAATCTGAAGATCTTCAAGACAGGAAGGAGTCTCTGGACTTTGCTCTGGGTAGAAGTTGAGGAAGTTTGTTGAAAGCCATAAAAATGAGTCTAGCCCAAATGAGCAGGATAGAATGTGGCTGTCCTGCAGTGGTTTGATCAGAACTTAAGTGCTATTAATAGCAGCTAAGGTATATTCCATTTACCTTGAATTACTCAAAAACTATTTCTCACAAATTCAGGAATATCTGCCTTCAAAGCCAAAAGGAGGTATGTGCAGGGAACTGTTAGGCAGTGTAGCTTGTTGTCACAGTTGGTAGACCTCAGGGAGGGCCAGGAGTGGGCTGGGGACTGAATGGCTGTAGAGACTAGATCCCACCCTTGTTTCCAGACATTTCTGCCCCTGGGCATTGTTGGGGGACCCAGCAGAGGGGAACCTGGTGCTGTGACTTGAACTCGGCCCTCTCTGCTGACAATCTTCATCTGTGAGGCTACTGACCCTGGGCAGGTACTTAATTTATTTGGCAGTTTGACTCTTGTATGAAAGTTGTGTCTCTGACCTGAAGGTGCAACCTGGGATGAGGTTTTGCTTGGAAATGCTGCTGGTAAACAGCTTTTTGGTAATTCACACACATCTGAGGGCTGACTCTTCAGTAAGGCATTTGGTCTGCCACTTTCAATGAGTCTTAAATTGGAGGCTGGAGCAGGTGCTGAATTAGTGGGGAAGGAGCCTAAAATAATGGTGCAAGTTTGCTGCCCATTGAAGACATCTGGGTTGCTGCCAGCTTTGACACAGTGGTTTTAAATGTCCCCATTGACAGAATGACACCTGTTTTTGCCTAAGTGCCAAAAAATGAATATTTTAGCAATGAAGGAATTCACTCAATTGTGAAAGGAATGTGCTTAGAAATGTTGCTTCATGGCATAACTGAGCAGGTTTCAGAGATGTGTGCTGCCTTTTAAAATGAATGCTTACATCATTCTCTTGGTCCTTTCTTTGCACGGAGCCATTTGTAAGAAGGTTTTTTTAATTTGTTGGTTTTTAAGTTTAGTAGTTCTCTTAATACATAGACACCAGCTGTCAGTTAATTCAAAACAGCAGACTGCTGGTGAAAGACAGCTTCTTTGGAACAGATGTTAGAGAAAATCCACCTGATTTTGTCCAAGGGACTTGTACACATTGGACACAGTTAGAAGTGTTATTGTATTAATGAAGTCCTGCTGTACCATCCAAGAGGAAGAAGGGATGCCATTTCTCATGATAGGCAAAAACCTTTGGCTATTTGCTACCTTTCTTTAACCTATAGGCAATACAGAAGAAGTAAAAATCAAAACTGTCATTTAAAGTGGGAGTGGAAGAGAAGCATTTAGATCATGTACTTTACCTCTGCAAAAAATAGGTGTTAAATAAGAACACTTCTCACTTTCTCGCCTCTGCTTTCTTTTTTTGGTCTTTAATTTTTTGAGGCATGGTTTTTGAGGTCTGATTTGTGGTGTTTCATCCCATGGGGGTATTGGGGATAGGATGCTGTTGCCTTCCTGCCTTGGGTTGACAGCTTTCTGGCCCCTTGATCTTATATTCTCTGTATGTGAATTAAAAAGCATTTCCTTGCAGATGATTTTTTTTTTTTTCTGTGTACTGGGAGGGGACAGCAGTTGCACCACACATCCATTTGCATCATTGATGGGCAAGGCTCGATTTGGTTATGTTAGTATCTTCACAAGGAGTCCCTGACTTGAAGATGGTCTTAATTTCTTTACAAGAAATTAGTGTTAAACTAATGCTGTTGTGGTGAGAAAACTCCCTTTCCTCCTACTGGTAAGATACAAATTTAAGCTGCAAGGGTTTTCCTGTTAGGCTCTGAAAAGTTGAACATTTCAGAGCCAAATTTTGAATCTGAAATAGAAAAGCAGAATAGGGATGATGTAAAAAGGTCTTTTGAATCTGAGTAACCTCATTTTCATAAAGATAAGGTGTTGATAGATACAGAATTGATTAAATGATTTTGAATTTGAATATTAACTCCTGTGTGCTTTGAAAAGATCTTTTTATCAGCAGATTGGGAAAGATTATGGTATAAACATAGCTCAGTCAGAAAGAAGCCCAAAGATGGTTAACTGAAATTATTAGGGAATTGGAGAGTTTTCAATAACAGGAGATGGTGAAAAGATGAGTGCTTAGTCTAATGAAGGACAAATGACATGAGATGTAATAGAGGATTACAGAATGATGAATTATGGGATGAGGATGAATACCAGGATAGAGGACAGAGCTGGAAGGCTTAATAATGATAGTGAATAACAGGAAGATCCTGGATTTTTTACCATAATGCGTACCTATGGAACTCACAGCCCTGAGATATTGAGGCTAAATTCTCAACAGAATTTAAGAAGGATTAGCTGTTGATGGAGATGAAACAATGTATTAATTGTTATAGAAGTGGAGATAAACACCCTACAATTAAAAAGGATACAGATTCTTATGCTAAAAGTCATAAACAGAATGTTCCAAAGCATCTGGTATTCTCTGCTGCCTGGCAGGAGACGCCTATCTGCTTGGGCACGTGCTGTTCTCTTGCCCCTCATATTTTGTGCTTTTTCTCACCTACTCATGGGAGAGGTGGTAAGGTAGTTTTGGGACTTAAAAGGAAAAAAAAAAAGCCCAATATAGTTTGTTGGGGTTTTGTTTTTTTATTTTTTTTTCAGAGTCAGCTGTTAATATCGGTACTGTCTGTTGTATGGGTTCACTTGCTCTGTAGGTATGTACAGTGACAAGCCCAAGAGGACTCTGGTTTCCAGGAATTATCAGAAACAAACAATAAAAAGACTTTCTGGATTTCAGTTCTTGAAGGTGAAACTAGCTAGGATGAATTGTATTCTAACATAGTGTTTAGAGTACTTCTTTCAGATCTAGCATATTTCATGATGGTGTTTGTGAAGTGGAAAGACCCCTGTATTAGTGCAAATGTTTTAAAAGCTTAAATGTTGGTAGCAGGATTTCTATTTTCTGTTCTGTTTTTCTGTCGCTTTGGAAACTCAAACATTCTGCTCAGTCTGAGGGCTCCTGAGGGACAACTGGTGTGAAGGTGTGACATAATCACAATTTCTTAGCTTTCAGACCTCATATTGCAGTTTAATCCTCATGTCCCATATCTTCTGTGCATTAGCATATCAAGTCATCATCTGCATTTGATCACAGTGGGTTAAAGTTCCTGACATGATTTACAGCTAATTCCTTTGCACAATTATGAGACAGGATCTTATTCTGTCTCTAGTGTGGAATCCTAAATGAGAAGTCTCAGCCACATATGCATTGTTGGCAGTAAATGATTTTTAATGGAAATCCCAGGGACCAAATGACACAGAACCTTTGGCACAGTAGAAAGTCTTACAACAGGATTTTCTTGGTCACCCATCCAGTGAGAACTCCATGTAGGAAGGATAAACTCTTTTTATAAGTATATGTGAGTATGACCTAGTAAGTATTAATTTACTCCATTCCAGGAGATTTTCCCTCTTTTTTCATCTCTTTGCCTCAGGGAGGCAAGAAACATTACTCATCCAAGGCAACCACGAACCATTACACAAGTGTCATCATGTCAGAGGAAACAGATTAATTAATTTCCTTTATAGCAACAATTTCAAGAAATATAATTTCTCTGGGTCAGGACTGATGAAGGTGGGTGTTGAATTGAGGTGGCTAGACACTCAGTTCTTGTATCTGTAAGAACAGATTGAGTCCCCACAGATCACAAACTCAGTGTCTCCTCAGGTGTGCTCCTTCACACGGTTCCTGCATCCTGGAGGGCTGTCTTACTCCTCTCTCTCTCTGCCAGGCCTCCCTTTCCTTCAACTGTCCCAATGCTAGGTGGAAACCCAGAACATGGAGTCTAGCCTCTAAGAACCCATCTGTGTTTTCTTTCCAATTTAGGCTGTATGCACATTTACCTGTCCCAGATAACTGAAGTTACAGTAGTTCAGTCTGTTTCTAATGGAATTCTTTTCTTTTTGGAAAATGAAACTCTGACAAAGGTTAAATATGGGTCGGGATATTTGGTTCTGAAAAACACAGGCAGGTTTCAAAACTTGTCTATCATACAAAGTTGTCCTTGAAACCTACCTTGTTTCTGTCCAATCCCATGATGGCAGAATGCTTTGGATTTGCAGAATGCAAGCTCTGAGCTTGGAAGGTCCTAGGATGTGTTTTACAACCCTCAGAGCATCCAGGATTTGCTTCTAAATCCTGTAGCCTTATGAGACGTGGGAACTCCAGGTATTTTGACTTGCTGATGTCTGTAAGCTCCTTGTTGTGGAACCAGAAGCATAGAAGTCCTGACAACCCCGTGGTTTTGTCTCTCATGTGATCCTAATTTCAGTTCTATTTTTTTACACTCTTTTCCCTTTAAACTTATTCCAAAATCAGTGGTTTGTTTTTGGTGAGTTTTTTTGTTTGTTTGGGTTTTTTTATTTATTTCTTTTAATCTGAGGTTTCAGCTGTATACAACTGTATGCCAGAACCACAAACTGTTCTTTCCAACTCTTGTTCCACATCTTTCTCATGGCCTTCCAGGATTTGTAGTAGTGACTGGAAACCTGAAGTCACTGAGTTTATACTCAGCAATCTTGGTTCTTTGTCTACCTAGTGTACCCTGAGGAAGGTTTGTATAATTGAATTCTTGGTCAATATAATTCAAAAGAAAAGAATGAATTTAAGAGCCCTATCCCTCTAACACTTGGTAGCGTATGCATTTGTATGTCTCTCTGCAGGGCTCAGTATTGTTCTGAAGTCATGTGGCAGGGTTACTAAAACTCATGATTTCTAGAAATAATTAATTTGGGAATGGTGCAGTGGTTAGTGTACTAGCTGAGAACGTGTGAGGCAGAGATTCAGTTTGCTTCTCTGCCAGCAATTTCCTATTCATCCTCAGCAAGCGTCTTGGTCCTCGAGTTCCCCATAATTAAAACAGTGACAGTAGCATTATCCTACCTAATGGAAATTGCAAAGTAAAATATGTAATACATTGCAAAATGGCTTGTGTATCCTGTTGACTGGAGTTTTTGGTTTTCCTTTTCAAAAACTCATGGAATTTCATATTTCATATTCAGGAATCATGGGAGACATAACAAAAGCTTAAGGTATTTTTGCTCAGTCTTCAGTATTTGTTCATGTTCTTGCCTATTGTAGTTACTCTCCCTCTCACTGAGTCAGCAAGATCATTTAAGGAGAATGTCTTGTAAGATGGATTAGAAGCTTCCAAAAGGGGAAAAATAAGTGTAATTTTTATATATTGCTGACATACTTTTTATATCTGTATTATGTTGCTATAAATACATGGTTATAAATACGTGTATAAACTTGGTCAGCTTTTGCTCTATTTTGCAGTATGTTTCCAGAAGCCAGTTGTACAAAAACAGCTGAAGAGGGCAGAACCAAACAGGGGTTCAGGAGCACTCTAGCTGGGTGTAATTGATACTCAGGTTCTGGTGAGATTAAACTAAGGGCTGAGAAAAAAAGATTAAATATTTTGTGGCTTCCACTGAAAAGTGAAGTTGTTGGAATCTCTACTTTGAAGACTGGTAGACTGTTCTCAGGAGGGAACCAAGTAAATCAGTTTCAGTAGGAGAACCAGCCTGTGCCTTTCTGTCCATAGTACTAATAATCTTCCTTTCCAGTTTTTGACTACACCCTCTGTGACATCCACTTTTATACCTGGTATCTGAAAACGACCTAAATTTTTACCCTTAATACTTGACAGAGCCATTTAGATGGCTGATGTTTATTGCCTTGTCCCAGGCATGTACGTGTGGGACTGAAATTATTTTCTTGATGTGGATGCATCACTCAGCAACAAAATTCTGTGATTCAGTAATCAAACATTAATGATGTACAGAGTGAGCTTTTGAATGTTTTTCATGCCCTGATTACTAAACAGAGGTAAGATCTGTAGTGAAGCAAAACGTGTTTGTCCTCGTGCTGAGGTTACACTGTCAAGTGGGACCACTCTAAGGTGCTGTTGAGTGGCCTGCAGCAACACCTGCCGCTGAATTCTCAATCAGAGTTAGAGTTAAGTGCAGTGGCTGGTCAAAACACAGCTGGACACACTGGTTGCGGCTTTTTCACCGTGTATTTTTTCAGCAAATAAGCAGTTCTGTGTGATTTATTAGCTGAGCTACCTAAACACTGAGTTCGAGTTCCAGCAGGAGGAAGTGGTGTCTATCTGTAAAGCTGCTCCATGGCTGCAAATTCAGGTGGTGGAAAGTTACTGAAGCTTGTAAAGCGTCCTGGTGGCAACAGCATAACCATAAGAGAGTCATATGTTTTCTTGCTACGCAGTGGGAGGGGAGACTGATCTGGAACTGTGTTTTCCCTGGTGCTTGTTGCTCAGGCCTGCACTTTGAAGCTGACTATTGACTTTACGTGTGTCTTTGGTTGTTCGTGCTGAAGTAGAAACTTTGCTGTAGACCAGTTGTGGAGATCTCTTAATGGTTAAGATGCATTACAGGTATTGATAAAGTAAACTAATATTTTGTAGTATTTGAAGGTAAAAATAGAAAACTGGAAAACTTCAGTAAGGTCTAATAATGAGAACTTGCAAAAAATAACGTTGGAGATATGGTTGTTTTACTTTTTTTTTTTTTTTTTTTTTATTAACCCACCAATAGAAAGTTTCTGCTATTTATGAACTAGGACTGGCTTTGTGGAGATTTTTTACATATTACAAAACATTATTTAATTTTTTTAACCTTGACAAGGGCAGATTAATTATTATTGTCATATAGCTTCAATGGGGAGGTAAATATTTAAATTGCATTAGTTTTTACAAGTGCACAGCAAGTTTTTTTTTCTATAGCTAATCTATGTCAGTATAAATTTTTTGGCAAACTGAAGGATGCAACAGGAAAAAATGCTTTAAAATACCTGTGCACTCATAATTTTTTGGTTGAGAGCTCAATTTTGTGTGAGAAGTGAAAACCCCTGTAAGTGTGGTTTGCTGCAGCATAGGTTTGCAGTGGCACAACTTTACACTTTCAGTAAGTGAATTTCAAAAGGAAGAGTTTTTTCAGATTTCTAAATCTGTACTCAGACATTTACCTTGTGTTTGAATGCGAGTTATGTGCCAGGCTCCCGTGTCCGAGGCAGGTAACTGGCCATGACCTACAAATCACTTCCATGTTTTTTTTCTGGGAAAGTTGATTCTTCTTCAGCTGCTCACGTTGAAATTTGCATGTCTTTCTAACCATAGAAATGGATAGAAATGCCCCATTCTACTTTGGTTGCTGCTAATTTATTTTTTTTATCTTGATGTTTTATGTGTAGGCATTTCAACTATCATAGACAGTGCTGAGCAGTCATCCTGCAGTCGTCTTTCTGACGGACACGTTTGATGCAGGCAGTTCTGAAATTACTTTTGAAAAGCAAAGTAATAAATGCTGTTGATACAGGCTTGGGCCTGCCTGTTGTTAAAATGTTATTCTATAGCAGAAGACGTGAGAGAACAATATTACACATACAAATGCTTGGTATTTCATGACGTGAAGTACTTTATGGTGGAGGGATCTTTTCACAGAAAAAGCCTATCAAGAAGGGTGTAGCAGGGCTATAGGCTGTTGATTCTGATGTTGTTACATAAAAAGTACAGAATTTTGGGAGGCTTTTGGGTATAAATGTCTAAGAGTGCATAAATTTTATATTATCGTTTCTCAAAGATACCTGATACAATAATTAACAGTGCATTTTAATGTGCCTGTGAAAGGGACAGTTAAAAATTGTGCAGAATTTTGCTTTTCCTGGTAGCTGTATTTCTTTCGTGGTGGCCTCCTAATGCAGTTTCTTTAGATACAAAAAGAGAAGAACAACCTGCATTTTAAATCTGCTATAGCACTTTGCACCATCAGTGCACTGCTTTTACGCTTATGACAAAATGACAAATTTGGAAGCACCAGGCGTGACCTGAAGTATTTCTCTTCCTCCCCTCCAGGCGCTTACACACATATGCACAGACACACGTGTCCTTTGTGTTTCAGAGTCCTAGCAGGAATGTTGTGCCACTATGTGGAAAAGAAATGTGGCATTTGGGTCAGTGTTTCTAGTTCACAGACTACTTGTGATGTAAGATGGCTTATTGCCGTGCATAAGAATAATCTCTGATATACTAGTTAAATCGAGTGTAAATAGCTGCGGGTTCAGATACCTTTACATTTCAGGAGTTTTAAGAATGGATTGATGACCCTGTAGGAGGCAGCAGCTCTGCTTTTCTGGTTATGTTTAATTATATCGCAGGTGAAGGTGTGATTATGTGCATGCATAACTGAGACACGTGCCTATTCAGTGTATGCTGAGTGCTAGCCTATTCCAGTTCCTTGTCCCATGACAGTTGTTTAAGCCAGAAAAAAAAAAAGTAAGTTACTGTTAATTTAATGAGCAGGGAGAGGTTAGCACCTGTCTATCTAATCCATACATGTCCTGTATTATATTGTATTGAAGGAATATCACTGCCTGACAGTTCTAGCGCATAAACAGCTAAACAGTACTTGACATTTAAAGAGATTTTCTGTTGTGCACTTGTATAGTCAAGAGTAATTCTAATCCTATTACAGATATTATGTCATGGAGGCGTGCCCTGCAGGAGAAGGCTTCTGCTAACTGGCCCGATGGAAAGCAGAGGGGAGGGGCGAGCGGGAGGGCGGATTTATTACTCGATAGTTAGGTCAGGGATTTCTGTGGGAAATGCCCAGTGGTTGCAGTTGCCGATGATTTCACGGCAACAGCAGTGAAACACAGAGCGCGCTCTGGTAGCTGGTTACTGAATGAGACACTGCAAATGGGTGGAAAGAAAAAAGACAGCGTGTGAGAGAGAGTCAGAGAGACACAGAGAGGGAAGCTGAGAGCAAGGAAAGTGCTCCGGCTCGAGGAGAGTCTCCCAGGTGTACTGCAGAAGCTTTTTGGAAATGGATGCAAGGACCATCTGCTGCCTATAGATTAGAGGGCTGTAGACTAGGAGTGCAGAGAAAGAGCTTATGGCTCTTTTGAATAAAAATCAAAGTTCTGCATAACTGATTCATCAAGATAAATCATGAGCCTTCTCTTGCATGGGATATTAACATATAAATCCATGCTTCAGATAGACAGAGCACAGCCTACATTGCTATAAAAAATAAAACCAGCAAGAATGCAGTGAATAAATTCTGCAGTGATTATCTGATTTATGTACGAAGAAAAAGAGAAGCAAAACACAGACAGCTCTTATTGCACTGTGGCATTTGCAAGGCACTGCATTTAATGCTGAGAGATGCTATACATTAAATCTGACAACTGTGAAAAGAGAGATCATGGAGAAGTCAAGTAGTGAGGATTCTTCAATTCACCGGAGTCCATCTTTGGATAGCAAAGACTCAGATTTTGCTAAACCTTCTACCTCAGGGAGGCAATTTGGTCGAGGTTTTACTGCAGGAGCTTTCTATGGTACAACTGGATCACGCACACAGAGCCACACTGGGGTCGGAACCGGGACCGGCGTTGGGACTGGAACTGGCGTAAAAAGTGACAAATACAGTGCACCCAAAGGCAGCAAATACGTGGTCTTTTACCTGGATCTATCCTTTGTTTTCCTTTTAGAATTTAAGAAGTGCAACATGGCAAGAGGCTGCCTGTGTTGTTTGAAATACATGATGTTCCTTTTCAATTTAATATTTTGGGTGAGTACTGCCTTTTCGGTTGCCTCCTTCATCTCTTAGCGTATCCTCTACTGCTGCATTCTGTGTATGGTGCATCTTTGAAGCAGTACAGTAAGTTCCCTCCTCCCCTCCCTCTCTCTCATACCTGCTTGGAATATTTTCAGTGTTAAACTTGTGTCTATTGGGAAAATGCACATGCTTTCTATATCTTTACTGCTACCTGGTTACTGTAGTTTGACTTCTAATCACTAAGACTTGCTGTTCTAATGTGTTTTGAACTAGGTTATCTAAGAAAAGGCAAAATTGTTTCCCTTTAAGGAAGAGCAGAATTATCGTAGCATTAAAATCCTGCAGTGGCTGGATTTTTGCATTCTGTTGTAATACCTTGTGTTGCAAAAAACTGCAGGTTAATTTTTGAAGTACATTTTCATTGTCACTATAAATCTCATTTGCTTTTTATGAACTTCATTTGACAAACTTCTTTTTCATTTGAAGCAAGTTCTGTTCCATTTCTCCAATTAAAAACAGTAAATTGTGTATGTTGTAACCTCTGAAGGTCTCAGCATAAATGTGAGATGCCTTGAATGGTGGAAAAATCTTGATTCAGTTTCAGCTGCAGTTGTACACATCGGTGTGTGAAGTTGGAGACTTGCACTTTTTTCTCAGGGATCAAAATTGATTTTCCTCCATCAGCCAAGAGGCATGAGGAGTTGTAACAATGAATGCCTCAGCAAGCAAGTTAAAAGCTTAATGGCTACTTTGAGCAAAGTATTGTCATGTACAAGAGAGGGAGGAAAAGTTAAATCATCTAGCAGCTAGGCATCCTTCAGTACAGTATTTTTAAGGAAATCACAGGCTAATTGAAATACTGAGTATGCATGAATATAGCCCAGTATGAAACAGTTTGCTTAGTTTGAAAGCAAAGGTCACTGCTTTCCTGATGGTTACAAAGCTTGGGCATGTGAACAAAATCATTCATGGTTGTGATCCAGAAATATACAGTAAGCTTCACAAATACATAAAAACACCATCCCTGGATTTATTTGGAAAAAAAGGGGCATTAGCAGTCTGATTCAGATAGCTACCTCTGTTGTATAGATATCATTGTTCAAATTAGGTATCTTACTAGCAGGTCCTCTGTTTATCTTGACCCACTTACCGAAATAACCTCTAAGAGCAAGAGTTAATGGGAGATTTGGTACAGTGTTGAACCGCTCACGCAACAGTGAGCTTTTATCAGTAATAGACTGGAATGCTACAATTACTGAACTTGTAGGCACCTTACTGAAATGGAAAGATAGAACTGATCACTGAAGAACATCTTATCAAAGTTCACTTATGATTTTTAATTTTTTTTTTCTTTTTCTGTACACAAACCCTACTGGAAAGTTACCATAACTATTTTTGGAATAAATAATTTTAAACATACCAGATTTATATCAAACTGGCTATTTGACCCAATGCTGCATTATTGACACCTTGGAAGTATTTTTTTTTTAATATCTGTATGTGGTGACTAGTTTTGGAAAAGCTTTTTTCTTATCATTACTCATGTCCGCTGTGATCAGTCATTTAGGTGTCTCTTACCCCTCACCTCCTTAGATGCAACATCTTTCTTTGATTTTACCTTCTTCCCAAGCAGCAATTTTCTTGACTCTGCATCAGACCTTTAGAGTCCATTCTTTCCATTCCTTGAACTCGTAAAAATATTTCAGACTTGAACTGTGTGCTCATCTCTGTCTGCTCAGCTCCCACTGGACTTTTATACAAACACATTGCTTTGTAGGTTAAGACTAGCCTACCATCTGGACCAGTTCTCTAGTGTGCTGTGCTTCTTCAGTTCTTACTCTTACCTCTTAATCCCCCTCACACTCTCATCACACGCGTTTTGTTGTGAGGCTTATATCACTTTTTTTTCTGTTACTGAACTTAGTCTCCACATCTCTAGCCAATATTCTAAAAACGCTTTTTTGTATGAACCGTGCTATACAGAATGAAAATGATACTCTGGCGTGGTAAATCTGAGAGATTATAAAAAAATGCTAAATGCAAGATCTCACATACTTTTCAAAGTAGTTTGCAAAAGAAATTTGATCCTCTGTCCTGGTTTAAATTGTTCAAAAGTCCCCCTTTCTTCAGTGTAGCTAGCTTATACTCAATTTTGCAAGCCAGAATGATGTTACCATGCATCCTTCCAGTCTCGCTATATTCCGACTTCTTTTTAACTGGGCTGTTTTATCTTGAGAAATTCAAATTAATAATCTTATCTTCTTTTACTCATGGAAACACAAGCTAGAATGAAGCATACTACAGGCAGATGTACTGTAGTTTGCCACATCTGGCTTCATACCTGGAATCTACATTAGTTCTGCTATGCCTATCTGACAAGTCTTGAATGTTTGACCCTGCACATACTCCTTTCTGATGCTGTGCACCTGCAGTATCTCTCACTCCTGCCCTGAACTCTCCTGCTGGCCCAGCTCTGGACTCCTCACACACCTGTGCCAGTGCCCTTTGCTCCTTCTCTGCCCTGAAGCACTCCCTGCTATTTCAGTCCTGTCTTAGCCTGTGTTTTCCATTCCCAGGTCTACCCATTCTTTTTACTTCCTTCTGAATTTCTGCTAAGAAACCCAAGTCCGAAAACATGATGTTGTGGCCTGCTCTTGAGCAGTGTCTGTCTTTTGTAATGCAAGGTGATTTCTTTTTAAAAAGAGAAGACTCATTTTTAAACATGAAATTTTCTGAACTGTAACTTAAAGCAGAATGAGACTCCTGGTCTTCCGAGGTGAGGAGACCACTTCCACACTGTTATCCTCTGGTAAACGCAAGAAGCATTTCGTTTTGGGCTTTTTTAAATGCAGGAACTGGTTTAGGCAACTGGAAACAGAGGTGGGAAAACTGTGTCTCAGGGAGTCTTTAAACAGGTGCCAGTCTAGCAGCTGTACAGCTGCAATAGGCAATCCAGCAGAGCAGCTTGGTTACCACAAAGCTGCATTGTTCTGAGCCTGCAGAAGCTGAAAGCCTGTCTCATAGGAATCGTAGTTCTGCCATAGTAAAATGGTTGTAAGATGCTTCCTCTGAAAATGAAATCAGGAGGTATCCTTTGGCATCCCAGAATGCTGGGCACTTTTGTCTTGAATGATTCTTAGTGTTGGCTCAGAGGAGTATGTTCTTCTATAGGAAAAGAGGAACCTTTTTCCATTATTTGCTTCTTGACACAGAAAAAGGGGCCTGATCTGTCCCTCATGGGCCAATGAGCTGTATTACTCTTTCAACCTTGCAGCTAACTCATATGTATCTGAAGACATGTGAATTATATATTAATATTATATATTACAGACAGTATTTTATGTAGAATATGTTTTACATATTTTAATATATATTAATAGATATGTATACACATCTATAGGTTTTAAGGTGATAGAGAAGTGCAGTGGTTAGTGGATTTTCTCAGCATTTTGAAGCCAATGTACTGTTGCTGTGATAACTACAGCCGAGGGTTGCCTTGTTTTGCTTCTGTCCAGCAAAAATTCAGTGTTTGTAAATTAGACTACAAAATATAACTTTTGAAAATTAGTAACCTTTGTATTATTTAACCTGGAAGGATCACATGTGAGTTGTGCAAACCAAATTTGTCTAAATGGGGCCTAGCAGTAAGTAGGAACAGAAGGTGTTTCTCTACCATATTACCAAGAGCTTCAGGTATTTCTCTGTGTCCCTCTGATTCTTAGCAGTTGTTCGTGGCCATCTGGCATTGCTTTCTTTTAGAGATTAGGAGAGTCTGAGCTGAGGGTTAAGGAAGCTTATAGTATTTAATTGTGTGGCTAGGATGATGATTTACACTGAATTCATCCTAAGTGCATAATATGTCTTGCAAAGAGACCGGACAACTACAAAATTTAAATGATTTAGTTTGCCTTCAAGAATATTTATGTGGAAACACATACAGAGATTGCAAAGTAGCCAGTATCACTCTGCAGAAGAAATAAAGTATTGATTTTTGCTTCTACAGATAGCAGCTAAATTGTCAAGAAAGGTTATTGCCAAATATAAACATTAGGGTATATGTCTTTCTATGGTAGATTTCACTCCTCTGTTATTAGAGAGAAGGATTACAATAATTCTTTTCACCAAATGTATTAGAAAATCTTACTGGTTATAAAATGAAAATTCCATTAAACATGACTTTTTTAAAAGAAATTTTGCTTAGGAAATGAGGATTTTACAGACTCTTAAAAGGGAAATTTTGAAGTGACTGAAATAAGATAAAAAATTCATTAGAGAACTTTCCAAGTAGTCAATGGTCATGATTACATTTTGGGTTGTTCTATTAATTTAACTATGGTTAATGAGTCCACATATAGTAAAGCATTAATAATATACATCTTGTTAGTTTTTACCATTGCTTAATTTTAATATAAAATGCATTTTATTGGGGGGAATATAGGGCAAGATTATTAAATCTCTGATGTTATGTGTTTCAAGAAGAGCTAAGGAAAAGCTAACCATAGTCAAGAAAATCCTTAATGGGGTTTATCTGTCAAAGCATTTACTTTTAAACTACTAAAAAAAAATTCTGATAGGAACAATATCTGTGTATTAATATTATAATTATAAGCAGAAGTTATAATTTATCTAAGATAAATGGAGTCAAATTTACAAATTCATTACTTTAATACTTAGTTTCAAAGTAAATTTTGTTATAGGTTTGGAGCGTTTTTCTTTCACTGAAACATAAGTCTAGAAGAGTGATTCAAGTCTTCCAGAGAAAAAGTTGGGCTGGAAACTTGATGGTCCAGCAGTAACAGCAAAAAGTCAAACACAGCAAATTTTTCGCTGATGCTCTTTTATTACAATAAGGGATACTATTGCTCCTGAAGAATATTTTGCTGCATTAATTGTTTGTTTAATTTAATCTTATGGTAGGAGTAATTAATATTTTTTTCTGTAGAGTAAAAACAAATTTTTGTTTATCAGTGAGAATAAGGACAGTCTACTAAAGTCTCAGATCAGACTAAAAGAGAGGGAGCATGTCCATTCTCTGGGTCTGGCTGCTGTCAAAACTATTGTTACTGTAAAGCAGCTAACAATCTTAGAATGGTTTGCATAAAATAATCCATACTTATTTATGCCATACAGGAATAAATACTATAGTGCACTGTTTAGTTTGAAGTACAAAGCTTTAATGCCTAATTGAACCTGTTGGACAGACAGTTAAATGATGTGAACAGACTTTGTCCCTACACATAACTAAAAATTAATCTCTGAGGTTTAAAAGGGGTAGACACTTTGTCCCTTAAATGGGAAAAAAATTACCAACTACAGACAGCTTAGAAAAGGAAACACATTAAATTTCTTTCTCTCTTGTTGTCGTCCCACTGGCTGCATTATCTGATATTCCCCCCTTTTCTGACACAGGGGATAATGACAAGGGGAGACAGTAGGTGGCCCTGGGATGCTTGTCTCTTGACATAATAGCGATATTTACTTCTGTGGTATTTTGACTCT